>NC_056057.1:37930963-38233994 GCF_016772045.2 Ovis aries | reverse complement strand
GATACAAGTTTTCAGATGCTGAATTTCTCTGTCTAGTGTTCTTTTCATTATAATCATGTTTTCTTGCTCTAGGTAAACTTACTGCTTTCTAAAATATTTCTTCAGGAAAAATGACCTGTCATGTGTCCTTGTCAAAACTGTCATTCTGCCATGTGGTTTTTTTCCTTATAACTATCCCCAGTGAGGATTTCCAAGTAGATTTTCCAAAGCAATTTAATTCCTTATTAGAGTGGTTGATTCATGATCATTTAAGCTAGTTTCCACTTTCCTTGAGGATCCAGTGACTTGTTAAATGGCTTTGTATCATCATGGTCTAATCCTAACTAATAAAACATGATCCAGGAACAGCTGGTTAAATGACTTGGCCTCCTGGTAGACCTCTCAATTTTTCTAGGGCCATAAATCTGTGATCATTTGTAGCAAACATTCTCTCCATTCAGAACAGATGTGGCTGGAAGAACATGATGTGGATGAAGGAAGATAAGGAAAATAATTGTATAATGTTGGCCTCTTTCACGGCATGAATGTCCAAATTCTATGCACAATGTATCTTAACATTTTCTTGATGTTATGGGTTAGGGTACAAATTTCCACCTGAATATCACACTATACCTTTTAACAAATATGGTTAGATGGTTTTATGTAACCTTATACATTTCTGAGTTTTTATATAAATATAGAACATATTAGCTTGATCTTATCCTTTGCAGTCTCCAGAATGGTGACAAAATAAATTTCTTTAGGCTACCTTGGTATTTCATTAAGGCAATCCTAGCAAGTTTGTGTGTGTGTGTGTGTGTGTGTGTGTGTATAACAATTGTTTATTGTATAATAACATATATAACAGGTTTTATTATATAGTATGTTATACATGTATACATGTCTGTTAAGGCTGCCATAACAAAATCCCACAGAGTGGGTGGCTTAAATAACAGATACTAATTTTCTCACTGTTTTGAAGGCTAAAAGTCAAAGATCCAGGTGTTGGAAGGTTTAATTTTTCTGGAGGTCTCTCTCTTTGGCTTCTCCTTTTGTCCTCATATGACCTTTGTTCTGTGTATGTACATCCCTGCTGTCTCTTTCTTTCTCTTCTTATAAAGTCACCAGTTATACTGGATTTCAGCCTAAACTTATGACCTCATTTAACCTTAATTACTTCCTTAAAGGCTACATCTCCATATACAGTCATATTAGGGGTTTAGGCCTTCAATACATGGATTTTGAGGGGAACATTCAGTCCATTTTATTTATTTGAAAAATAGCATATCTAGTTACCATGAATTTGCTTATGAATATATCCCATTTAATGACTCTAGAAATAATAAAATGATAACTTCACAAACAGGAATCATACTATCAATTTGTATCTGGACTGTGCATCAAATTCTCTCTTATTTCACTCCTTCCTTTCTGATCAGAGATATCGGTGAAGGGAAGTATATTATTTTTTCTGGATATTAGCAGGGGAGTTGAAATTTAGGAAGTACTTCTAGTCACCTATTACTTGTTTTAGAACTTGAACTTTCCTTTTTAAAATCAGTAAACTCAAAGTGAATAATTTACTCCTGTGTTTCTTCTGTCTGAAACATTAAATACTTAAACAAAATGTCTGCATGACAGCAATATAGAGTGTTAAACCAAGCCAGATGTTTAGGTATATTATATATGATTTGACTTAAAACTTAGCATAAATTTGTTCTTAAATTGTAGCTATACACACCATTACATATTGCCACTGCCTGCCACAACCCCACCTTTTTCTTAGAAAATGACATCTCACTAGACACATGAAAACACGATGTGCACTTGTCTCCTCTAAATATCTTGTAATTACTTGCTCTTGAGGTCAGGATCTACAGATCTAACTCACGTTTTTAAAAGTACAATAGCTCCATAATATGGATACTAAATAATTTATTCAGTTTATATAATAATGGTCATTACTGTTTCACTCTAAATAATGATGTAATAAATACTATTATAATAAATTCTTATTTGCTATTGCATTTCTTTCAGAAGGGGACAATCTTTCAAGTAGGATTGCTTTGTCAAATGTGTGCATATTCCACATTTTACCAGAGCTACCAAATATCTTTATAAAAATATATATTAGCAAACTTTATACAAATTGACACCACTGGTTTTTAAGATTCTCAGTTTCCTACATTAATCAACACTTGACATCATCAATAGTTTCATTCATTTTTTTCACTTTGCAATTTTTTTAAATTTGAGACATATTATACATATAAAAAGAATATCCAACAGAAGTGCATGTATTACTTAAATTGAGGTATAACTAACATACAATATATAAATTTTAGGTGTATACTACAGTGATTGAACTTCTCTATACATTGTGAATTTTCCACCGATTTCTGAGGGGTATTGCGGATATGTACACATGTTTGTTCAATATGGTTTTGATTATAGTAGTCATGTAGCAAGTTTAAATGATTATGATTCAATGCTTATAATAAAATAGGTTTCCGTTGCTAAAATTAAGTGAAAATGAAATAATTATCTTATCTGGATGATTTATGAAAAATATTTTTATATTGCATCCTCAGTTCTCTAGGTAATGACTTTGTTGTCCTAGGTCTTCAAAAGCTGGTGTTATACTCAAGATAAATGGGGAACACCTTTACTTCAATATTTAATATGATGGCATGGTATAAACTGCTACACTGCCACAATTAATTTTTCAAATACAGTTTTATGAAATGGAATTTGAAGTAGGCTCATTTAGCTAAAAAAGAAAAATCCTCTTATAACACAGAACACACTTCTGCTTTAAAATTTGACTAAAGTTGTGTGATATACAAGTATGCATAACAAAATAAACTTGGAAAGCCAAAAGATCCATTTCAGCTTGACAGAGAAAGGAACTTGCTTCCTTTCCTGTACAGAGCAGCTGTCATGTCAGAGGCACCTTGTCCTGGTAGGGAATTTGATGATGGCTCTAAAAACCTTGAAGCTTCCGAAGCAATTTAAATATGATCTTTAATGACTTTGGAGTGGATTAGCCCTTGACCTTTCTGTTCCCATGGCATTTTTTCCATCCAGCTCTGACATATGTAACAGAAAATTGTGTTCTTCAGATCACTTTGAAACTTCCAATTATGTCAAGAGGCTTAAGTTGATTTTTGATTGACTTATAATGACAAGAGCTGATCTTTAAAGGGGGTAAAATGCAAATCAGTGCTCATTGGGACTCTATTTTATTAGCTGTAATTCTGTTAATACTAAAAGGAGACATTTAAAATAATAAAGTTGTGATTTATGTTTATGTGATTTGAAAAACTAATTGATTTTCAAAGGAGTCCAGATTATATTATTTGATACAATATTTGTTTCTACATTGCTTTTCATCATTGCCTCTTTACTTTTAAAATTTATACAAGAAGTCTAAAAAATATAGTGATAAAAGATAAATTTATCTCTTGATAAATTTTCATCAAGAGATAAAAATTGTATGTACCATAATTTGGGAAAATGTAGTTAGAGAACACACTCTTAAATGAATAATAAGAAAGCCTATTGAAATAATGAAAATGAGTAACTGACATATAAAGCTCTTAAAAAACAATGTTTCAAAGGCAAACTAGAAGAGAAAGGAAGCAAATATGAAAAATAAGCTGAGACATGAAAAAGAAACATAGCAAATTCTAGCATGGTAAATAGAAACAACAAAAATGATCACTAAAGTACTTTGTGATTTAAAAGGATAACGTCAGTTTTATACAAACATTGTTGAAGGGGGAAAGGAAACTTTATAAAGATACAATATTGAACTTTGAAAAGAATTTTATAATTATTTGTGTAGATCTGCATAGGATGAAAGTATAAACTATGAAAGCTGGATAATTCATATTATGATGTGTAATTTGAAGGTACTGATAATAGTATATTTTCATCCAAGTTTATGACTCTGGAATATATTTCTAAATGAAACATCCTAAATGAAACAAACCAGAAGGAAGACTTGCAGTTTTTCCTATAAATGAGGAATTTAGATTTTTTAAAAAATCTGCCAACTATAAATCTGTTAGGTCACGATGTTTTGAATTTCATTCTTGTGTCCTAGCAATGTAAGCCCTAACCTCATCTATGGGATTTACAGTGAAGGTGTTAGACAAATGTATGACAATTTCTTCTAGTTTAAATTATACATTTATTTAATTTCTCTACATAGTTTTGTATGCAAAGATAATGAAAATATGGGTTGAGTTATGTACTGCAAAAATTTAGATACTGAAATCCTCAGAACTATTGCCAAATGTGACCTTATTTGGAAATAGGTTTTTATAGATATAATCATTTAAACTAGGATGAGGTTATATTGGAATAGGGTGTGCCCTGAATCCAGTGTGACTGGTATCCTTACAAAAGAATGCATGTAAAAAGAAAGATATACACACAGGGAGATGAAGGTGGAGATTCGTGTGATGCTTCTACAATCCAAGAGCTGTAATGATTTTCATCAAACCACCAGAAGCTGGGTGAAGAAGCATGCGGCTTACTCCTTTTCATAGCCCTCTGAAGGAACCAAGCCTGTCAACACCTTGATCTTAGCCTCCAGAACTGCAAGATAATATGGTTCTGATGTTTAAGCCATGCAACTTGTGGTACTTTGCTATAGCAGCCCTAGCAAACTAATATAAATAAGCATCCTTTAATCCCACTTTTTCTATAATGCCATTAAAACCAATAGAAACACATAGTACCGAGTAAATCAATAAGTTTAGAGCAGAGAAAGTATGAGTTATAGTGCCAAGATGAAGAAGAGTACAAGTTAAACAATTCAAGTGGATATAAAACAAAACATAAATTAATGACATGAATAAGGACCAACGCTGTGGTTAAGAATTCTTTCTTCCTGCATAATAGGAAGGACAGATCTGACTCCATATTATAAATGTTCTGCTGCCTGTGCTCAGTCATGTTTTGTAAAAAAATGCCTGCAGCCTGACAGATACAGAATAGCTTTTCTCAGGACTCTGACTTTTAAGAGTCTATTAATATAGAGATAAAAATTTGCAGAACAGAGAATAACATTTGTCTCACTGGAGGTTTATGGAAATATCACTGTATGTTAACTATATCTCAATAAAACTAGCTGAAACAAAAGACTCACGTCTAACTTTAGTGTACAAATGAGATTTGCAGGATGGAGTTTCTTCACACGGTCCCTTCTTTTTGTTCCAACAATTTACTGGAAGAAGGGGTCTTTGGGTAAGATGAGAATGGAGAAGGAGACTAGTGATGTCATGATCCAGTTAAATTCCAAAAATCTACTGTAATTTACCTCATCTTATTCAACTCATGAAATTGATTGACAGTCTGCAGGGTCTATTTTTTCACTGAAGTTTACAATATGCTGAATGGTCTAGGGTATAAGGCTGTTCATTAAAGAATCTGACCATTTCTTCTCACTTGTAGAGCTATATTCATACTGAAAGTCAGGTGTTAACTTCTCAAGGTTGTTTATGTTAATTTTACTTGTTAACATAACAGCCACAACATGCAAAGAGTTGACTCATTGGAAAAGACTTTGATGCTGGGAGGGATTGGGGGCAGGAGAAGAAGGGGATGACAGAGGATGAGATGGCTGGATGGCATCACTGACTCGACGAACGCGAGTCTGAGTGAACTCCGGGAGTTGGTGATGGACAGGGAGGCCTGGTGTGCTGCTATTCATGGGGTCACAAAGAGTCAGACACGACTGAGTGACTGAACTGAACTGAACTGAATATAACAGAATTCAATTAATATGCAGAGCAATGAAATATGAATGCAAATAGAATAGAAATAAAAGATACAGTTTCCACTAATGGAACGCTTTGGAAAATCTTAAGACAAGCCAATCAAAAAATTGCTGTCAAATTTAGTACTGTTGAAACTATTATTAAAAATTGGGAGAAAAAGTTTCAAAATCTAGAAATACTATTCACTCAAACATCTATGTAAGTATTTTTAAGTTCTTAGTCTCTTTAACAAATTTTGAAGGAAATGGCAACGCACTCCAGTATTCTTGCCTGGAGAATCCCAGGGATGGGGGGAGCCTGGTGGGCTGCCATCTCTGGGGTCACGCAGAGTCAGACATGACTGAAGTGATCTAGCAGCAGCAGCAGCAGAAGTGAAAATCATAGATGATTATTCGTGTACTTTATATTAAATACTATGAAAAACTTCATTTAATGAACACATTTTCAAAAAATAGATCTGGTTATACATCACAAAATTGGTAAATAGATACATATAAATAAGATGCATATATTTTTTATACATTTGTTTTAAAATTCCACACTTGAAATATGTTAATTAACCAAGTAAACTACTAGTTCTACTCAGATAGGAGGATTTCAGAGATTTTGTTTTCAGTCTGAAATGATCTGCTATCCCCCTCTCTATGTTCACAGAAAACTGCATGGAACCAAATGATCAAGAATCTGCATATGGTTGGGAAGACTGAGAGATAAAAATGATGGAAATAAACACAAGTGGAGAAAGAATAGGATAGGAATTATGCCAAAGAAAATCTCTGCATGGACTGGACCATAAAGTTACTGAAAGGCAAAAGAAAAAAACAAGCATTTTGCATTTCTTTTGGACTTTAGGTGTATTCATAGGGTTAGTCACTCAGTCCTGTCCGACTTTATGCAACCCCATGGACCATAGTCCACCAGGCTCCTCTGTCTGTGGAATTCTCCAGGCAAGAATACTGGAATGAGTTGCCATTCTCTTCTCCAGAGGAATCTTCCTGACCGAGGTATTGAACCGATGTCTCCTTCATTGTGGGCAGATTCTTTATCATCTAAGCCACCATAGTGAGATTTCTGAAATGTACATTTTTATTTCTTTTATCTCTGTTCACCTGAAGTTAAATGTTAAGGGCATAATTAGTTTGCTATAAAGTAATGCTTATCTTATTCAGTGGAGAGACTAAAGTGGACTGACCTTGAGGTGGAGCACAGAGCAGTATGTGATGGTTCTGCATGAGGACAGGGTTCAGAGCCCAAGTTCTCAACCACTTTGCTATGCTTCTTCATCAGCAGTTCCTTTCAGGAAAATGACACAATATTTAAATTGGCTAAAATGTTTCACACTTGACCATAAAGTAGTTTTATATCCACAATGTAAATTGTTTCTTTCCATTTTGGAGGCTATGGAAGGACTTGAAGTTATAGTACTCTGTTCATAAGAAGGAGGAAGGAAGGAAGGAACTAAATTGAGACTCTTTGTAAAAGAACTGTAATTTGATGTGGAACATTTGGCGAGAGAAATAAAATGATAAATCACATCCCTAATATATCCTTACTTTTAAATAAAGCTGTATTTTGAATATTTTATGTGCTTTGGCCAGCTACATTCAGAAACAAAGAAACACGTCTAAACATTTTCTTCAATTTTCCCAGACCTGAGTGGAGGAGACAAAAAAATAAGTCTGGAGAGATTAAGTGTTACATAATTAAAGAGCTTATTTATATTGCATTTGTATATTATTAATAGTGCTAGAACAATAGGGCCTCCCAATTTGTCCCATAGATCACCAAATGCTACATATATGTTTCACAAATTAGCTTATATTCTGAAATATTAAACTTACATCTTGTTGCAACATGACCTATACCTTAAGGTTCTTAGATACACAAGAAGGTATGAACTGTATAGGACAAATAGTTTTCTTTAGATAAGCATGTCTTATGGAAAATCACTATAAATGTATTGTTTAGAAATACATCTTTAATATTTCCCAAACTGAGGACAAAGAGATACACAAAAAATAGCAAGAGTACTGTGGTCTCATTCTACTTAAATTAGAAAAGGCTAATACTATGCTGATCTCAGAGAAGGCAATGGCACCCTACTCCAGTACTCTTGCCTGGAAAATCCCATGGATGGAGGAGCCTGGTAGGCTGCAGCCCATGGGGTCTCTAAGGGTCAGACACGACTGAGCGACTTCACTTTCACTTTTCACTTTCATGCATTGGAGAAGGAAATGGCAACCCACTCCAGTGTTCTTGCCTGGAGAATCCCAGGGATGAGGGAGCCTGGTCGGCTGCCATCCATGGGGTCACACAGAGTCGGACATGACTGAAGTGACTTAGCAGCATGTTGACCTTGAAACTCTTGAGTACACTACAGAGTCAAATTAAATGAGGCACATGAATTGAAAGCAAAACTCCATTTTTGTGAAATAAATTTTTTTTTCCTTGTAAAAAGAGAACTGAATCAACACAGGTTGACCAGTGAGAAAACTACCAAAGAGATTGTAGTAATCCTGGAAAGAGACAATGGTAATCCAGAACTCAGTTTCTTTAGAAATAAGACATATTTTGAAAGAGTTCCTAACTAATTATTTGTAGAATCTGAGAAAAAGCAAATCAAGAAAATCCTGTAATTTTTAGTAACCAGAAGTATGAAACTTGGGGGAAGATAATGTATTTAGTTTTGGACAGGATGTTTGAGATGTTGCAATTAGATATCCAAATAGAGATGTCAAATAAACATTTAAATATATGAATTTGGAGTTTGAGAGAAAAACAGATATGGGTAGGGATACAAATTAGAAAGTTCCTAGAGTAAATATGGTATTTAAACCAGGAGATTTGATAGTATCACTAAAGGAACATACCCAGAAAAGAAAGGAAGAGCACGCCTTAGACCGGTCCACACTAACATTAAGAGATCAGGATTGAGGAGAGGAGGAATTGACAAGGCTGTTAAGGGAGACGAAAAAAAGAGAGGTGTTTTGTAAACCAAATGAAAAAAGAGTTCCAAAGGAAACATTGTGCAACAACGTCAAATACTTCCCATATATTAAATGTGGCTCAGTTCAGTTCAGTCCCTTAGTAGTGTCCAACCATTTTCAGCTCCATGGACTGCAGCACACCAGGCTTCCCTGTCAATAACCAACTGCTGGAGTTTACTCAAACATGTCCATCAAAATGGTGATGCCATCCAACCATCTCATCTCCTGTTATCTCCTTCTTCTCCTGCCTTAGATCTTTCCCAACATCAGGGTCTTTCAGTGAGTCAGTTCTTCACATCAGTTAGTCAAAGTACTGGAATTTCAGCTTCAACATCAGTCCTTCTAATGAATATTCAGGACTGATTTCCTTTAGGACTGATGGGTTGTATCTCCTTGCAGACCAATGGACTCTCAAGAGTCTTCTTCAACACCACAGTTCAAAAGCGTCAATTCTTCAGCACTCGGCGTTTTTTTATAGTTCAACTCTCACATCCATACATGACTACTGGAAAAACCATAGTCTTGACTAGAAGGACTTTGTTGGCAAAGTAATGTCTCTGCTTTTTAATATGCTGTCTAGGTTGGTCAAAGTGTTTCTTCCAAAGAGCAAGCATCTTTTAATTTCATGGCTGCAGTCACCATCTGCAGTGATTTGGGAGCCCAAAATTATAAAGTCTCTCACTGTTTCCATTGTTTCCCCATCTATTTGCCATGAAGTGATGGGACCAGATGGCATGATCTTAGTTTTCTGAATACTGAGTTTTAAGCCAACTTTTTCTCTCTCCTCTTTCACTTTCATCAAGAGGCTCTATAGTTCTTTGCTTTCTGCCATAGATTGGTGTCATCTGTGTGTCTGAGGTTATTGATATTTCTCCCAGCAATCTTGATTCCAGTTTGTGCTTCATCCAGCTCCGCATTTAACATGATGTACTCTGCATATAAGTTGAATAAGTAGAGTGACAATATACAGCCTTGACATTCTCCTTTCATGATTTGGAACCAGTCTGTTGTTCCATGTCCTGTTCTAACTGTTTCTTCTTGACCTTCATACAGATTTCTAAAGAGGCAGGTCAAGAGGTCTGGTATTCCCAACTCTTTAAGAATTTCCCACAGTTTATTGTGATCCATGCAGTCAAAGACTTTGGTGTACTTGATAAAGCAGAAGTAGATGTTTTTTGGGAACTCTCTTCCTCTTTCAATGATCCAATGGATGTTGGCAATTTGATCTCTGCTTCCTCCACTTTCTCTAAAACCAGCTTGAACATCTGGAATTTCACAGTTCACATACGGTTGAAGCCTGGCTTGGAGAATTCTGAGCATTACTTTACTAGCATGTGAGATGAGTTCAATTGTGTGGTAGTTTGAACTTCTTTCGCATTGCCTTTCTTTGATATTGGAATGAAAACTGACCTTTTCTGGTCCTGTGGCCACTGCTGAGTTTTCCAAATTTGATGGCATATTGAGTGCAGCACTTTGACAGCATCATATCCTTGACTTCACCTTCCAGGATGTCTGGCTCTAGGTGAGTGATCACACTATCATGGTTATCTGGGTCATGAAGATCTTTTTTGGTATAGTTCTTCTGTGTATGTTGCAACCTCTTCTTAATATATTCTGCTTCTGTTAGGTCAATGCCATTTCTTTCCTTTATTGTCCCCATCTTTGCATGAAATGTTCCCTTGGTATCACTAATTTTATTGAAGAGATCTCTAGTTTTCCCCATTCTATTGTTTTCCTCTATTTCTTTTCATTGATCACTGAGGAAGGCTTTCTTCTCTCTCCTTGCTATTCTTTGGAACTCTGCTTTCAAACGGGTATATCTTTTCTTTTCTCCTTTGCCTTTGCTTTTCTTCTTTTCTCAGATATTTTTAAGGCCTCCTCAGACAGCCATTTTTTCTTTTTGCATTTCTTTTTCTTGGGGATGGTCTTGATCCCTGCTTCCTGTGCAATGTCATGAACCTCCGTCCATAGTTCATCAGGCACTCTGTCTATCAGACCTAATCCCTTGAATCTATTTCT
This sequence comes from Ovis aries, assembly GCF_016772045.2. Lineage (NCBI taxonomy): Eukaryota > Metazoa > Chordata > Mammalia > Artiodactyla > Bovidae > Ovis > Ovis aries. Next base: position 38,223,220 of record NC_056057.1, on the reverse strand, counting down.
CACTTCCACTGTATAATCATAAGGGATTTGATTTAGGTCATACCTCAATGGTGTAGTGGTTTTCCCTACTTTCTTCAATTTAAGTCTGAATTTGGCAATAAGGAGCTCATTATTTGAGCCACAGTCAGCTCCCAGTCTTGTTTTTGCTGACTGTATAGAGCTTCCCATCTTTGCCTGCAAAGAATATAATCAGTCTGATTTTGATATTAACCATATGGTGATGTCCATGTGTAGAGTCTTCTCTTGTGTTGTTGGAAGAGGGTGTTTGCTATGACAGTGTGTTCTCTTGGCAAAACTCTGTTAGCCTCTGCCCTGCTTCATTCTGTATTTTAAGGCCAAATTTGCCTGTTTTCCAGGTATCTCTTGACTTCCTACTTTTGCATTCTAGTCCCTTATAATGAAAAGGACATCTTTTTTTAGGTGTTCATTCTAGAAGATCTTGTAGGTCTTCATAGAACTGTTCAACTTCAGCTTCTTCAGCATTACGTGTTGGGGCATAGACTTGGATTACTGTGATATGGAATGGTTTCCCTTGGAAACAAACAGAGATAATTTTGTTTGTTTTTGAGATTGCACCCAAGTACTGCATTTCAGACTCTTTGGTTTACCATGAGGATTACTCCATTTCTTCTAAAGAATTCTTGCCCACAGTAGTAGATATAATGGTCATCTGAGTTGAATTCGCCCATTCCAGTCCATTTTAGTTAACTGATTCTTAAAATGTTGACGTTCACTCTTGCCATCTCCTGTTTGACCACTTCCCATTTACCTTGATTCATGGACCTAACATTCCAGGTTCCTATGCATATTGTTCTTTACTGCATTGGAATTTACTTCCATCTCCAGTCACAGCCACAAGTGGGCGCTGTTTTTTGCTTTGGCTCTATTTCTTTATTCTTTCTGGAGTTATTTCTCCACTGATCTCCAGTAGCATATTGGGCACCTACAGGCCTGGGGAGTTCATCTTTCAGTGTCATATCTTTTTGCCTTTTCATACTGTTCATGGGTCCTCAGGGCAAGGATACTGAAGTGGTTTGCCATTCCCTTCTCCAGTAGACCACGTTTTGTCAGACCTCTCCACCTTGACCCGTCCATCTTGGGTGGCCCTACATGGCATGGCTCATCGTTTCATTGAGTTAGACAAGGCTCTGGTCCATGTGATTAGATTGGTTGGTTTTCTATGACTGTGGTTTTCAGTCTGTCTGCCCGCTGATGGAGAAGGATAAGAGGCTTATGGAAGCTTCCTGATGGGAGAGACTGACTGAGGGGGAAACTGGGTCTTGTTCTGATGGGCGGGGCCATGCTCAGTAACTCTTTAATCCAATTTTCTGTTAATAGGCTGGGCTGTATTCCCTCCCTGTTTTCTGACCTGAGACTGAACTGGTTTGGTCATGGAGGTAATGAAGATAATGACAACCTGCTTCTAAAGGTCCTGTGCACACACCGTTGCATCCATTGCTGCTGACCCTGCAGCAGGCCACTGCTGACCCATGCCCCTGTGGAGACTCTTGGAAACTGACAGGCAAGTCTGGGTCAGTCTCTTGTGGGGTCACTGCTCTGTTCTCCAGGGTCCTGGTGTGCACAAGGTTTTGTGTTAAGTGTGGTAAGTGCTGAGAATTGGCTACTGGACTTTGCAGAATGGAAGTCATTGGTGATTTTAACTAGTTTCTATGGACTAAGGAGAACAAAACTCTCACTGAAGTGAGTTTAAGAGAATGGGAAGATTGGACAACTCTTCTAAAAACAAAGAAATTGAATGATAGATGGTAATAAAGAATTGGAACAAGAGAAGATTTAAAATTTTGTTTTATTACATTTTTAGATAGTAGTGATCACAATATATTGGAATGTTGATGAAAAGGGTTCAGTAGATTAGAAGGCATTGATGATTTAGGAGAAAAATCCTGGATTGCTATTCTGGAGCAGAATAGTGATAACACCCAATCCATGTGGGGAAGGATTAGCTTTAGACAGGAGCAAGAATAATTCATTCAAGGCTTTCAACTCCTGAAATTTCTAAAGTACAAATCAATACAAACTATTTGCTTCTTGAGTGAAAATCCTTATAAATCTACTAAAGAAGGAACTCAAATTTTGTTTGTTCATATTTGAGTTCCTTCTTTAGCAGATTTATAAGGATTTTCACTCAATGATTTGTTTTAATATTACAAACTTCTTTGGTATCTGTCATTATCCCTCTCTCCAATTACTCTTTTAATTCATTATCATTTTTTCTGTAAGATTTACAGAGAGAGAGATAAGTTTTAAAAAAGCATTCCTATCAAAGGATCTTTTAATTTGCTATTTTAGATTGTCATAAGACTGCTTATATTTTAAATGAGATAGGGTAGATGAATTCCTATTTCATTCTTTTCAGTGTCTGTCATATTTTAGGTAGTGCATGGACAATATTTTCAATTTTCATATTTACTACCTTATTTTAATGAATTTTAATATGTATCTACTACTTGGCAAGTGACTGATTTTCATTACGTCTGTGATATATGTTTCCTATACTAAATAAATTTAAAGTCAAATAATGAGTTGGCTTAAAATTTAAAAGGTAAGTAAATAATAGCATATATGATTTGCTGATAGCGGAAAACTCATGACTACAAATGATATTAGTTTCGAAAACATATGTGTGCATGATGGCTATTTTATGTGTCAACTTGACTGGACCTAGGAGAGTTCAGATAACTGGTAAAGCATTATTTCTGGGGGTATTTCTGGAAAAGATCAGCACTTGAATCAATAGAGTGAGTGGAGAAGATCTACCCTTACCAATATGGGCAGGCATTATACAATCTGTTGAAGGCCCAGAGCAAAAGGATGGAGGAAGCATGCATTTAATATCTCTTCTTAAACTGGGTTGTCTATCATCTCCTGTCCTTTGACATTAGAGCTCCTAGCCTCTGGACCTGGACTCTGTTACAACACCAGCTTTCCTGGTTCTCCAGCTTGCAGAAAGTGTACTGTCAGACCTCAAGGACTTTAAACTCTTATGTGCCAATTTTCACAATAAATCTCCTCATTGCTTCAGTTGTGTCTGACTCTTTGTGACTGTTTGACCATAGCCCACCAAACTCCTCTGTTCATGGGATTCTCCAGGCAAGAATACTGGAGTGGTTTGCTGTGCCCTCTACCAGGTGATCTTCCTGACCCAGGGATCAAACTTGTGTCTGTCTCCTGCATTGGCAGACAGGTTCTTTACCACTAATGCCACTTAGGAAGCCCATATACACATTTTTGTATACGTGTGTGTGTGTGTGTGTGTGTGTGTGTGTGTGTATATATATATATATATATATATATATATATAAAATTTTGGTTTTGATTCTCCAGAGGACCCTGACTAAAACAGTCTGCTTAGACCATAAAGATTTCCCAGTCCCTGAAAACAGTAACTTTTCCATGGACATCTCTCTGTTCCCTGAACACTAATAGTAAGGTATCCACAAAACAAAAGAAACAAATATTTGCTTCTCATGTTGTACAGCATCATCATTTTCAAGCTACAACATGTAGTTGTTAATACTGATGGTAGCTATTAAGCTATAAATATTCACCAAGCAATTAACATTTTGGTGTAAATAAGGTTACCTATCCATTTTCAATTATTACCAACTAAAAGGAGGACATGAGAAAAATCAAACAGACTAGTAGACATTTTACATGAAGGAAGGCGCTACAGATTTAGGGAAATATTAAGAACAGATGAACTGAAAGGAGTGAGAAGGCAAAAGTGTTTTGCAGTAGCTATAAAGGTTGGTAGTAGGAAAAGGGTTGATAGGGAGTAAAGATGATAAGAGTAATAGCTAACGAAGACATGAATAACTTAATTTGTTTCAACATTTTTGTCAATGTCAGTCTGCAAGTAAGTATTAACAACAATTCATAAATCTTTTGAACATGAATTCTATATGTTATTCTATAGTCTAATTATTTTATATATGTTAATGAGGATAATTAACCTCATATAGGTTAATGGAAGTTATTTGTGCTTGTTTACCAGCTTTGTGTAGCTCTCAGATAATTTTTTAAGCACGCATATTTCTATAAAAATCTTTAATTATAAAACATGCATTTATAAAATTATTTTTTATCAACTATATGATTTTTTTGGACTCTCTTATGGTATTTCACTACTTAGTAATACCTGAATTGTGCAGCAGCACCAACTCATATGGTGATTGTTTAAAGACATAAATAATTTAAATAAAAGTAACAAAAATAAAGAGCTAAAGAAAATACTAATCAAGGAAAATGTGTACCTACAATTAACGGTATCTTTCCATTCTTCATCATCTAAATTAACTACAGCACCTGAAATTTATGGAACATATTTCTTTGGCCCTTGGAAACACCTTATTTAGTTATCATGTATCATTCAGATTTTACACTGTATCAAAATTAGTTTATATGTTTAAATATTTATAAGAAATAACCCAAACAACTAAAATGTGTTTTCAATTAAAATCTATTATACTTGCAATGTTGTCATTGGAAATTTAACTTATTAAATATTCATGCTAGTATTAAACATTTATCGTACAAAAGTTGAAACAATATTAGATGAACAATATATGAAACATTTGTTTCTTAGTAAAGTATTTGATTGAACAACAATGTTTAAACAAATTGAAATACTCAAAAATACTCAAAAGGAATCTTAGATTTAAAACACCATGGTTGCGAAATCATGTGTTTTTATTCCAAGAGGGTTAATTAATAATCACATTTCTTTTCAGATCATACAAACTTTTTGACTTTTACAAAATGGCTTACTCGTTACTCACTGCTCACTGCTATTCTTTCCCAGTTCCCATTTTTTCTCTAAATTTCTTCAGAAAATGAACTTATTCCAAAACTGTAAATTAATTATCAAAATCTATATTTTAAAATAACAAAATTAAGATAGATAATAATAAAATAAAATATCAAATATCTGTGTTTTATTTTATACTAGAAAAGGATGGTTTATGTTTTTACATTTTTACTCCCTAAAGTCTGATTTTAGGTAGAGGATGCTGAGGATGTGAAAAACCACACAAAGCCTATGGTTAACTTATGAGAAAATTTCTTATTACCATAGTTTCAACATTGCCACTTCAACAAGGCAGGTAAAAAAGAATAAAAAAAAATACTTAAAGGGAATTATTGGGGGGAGGTGCTGCAGATCAGTAGTTATTAATCTAGAAGAGTTAAATTTCTTGCATTTGGAAAGCATTCAGAGTGATTTAAGTTGCAATATTGATATTAGAATCACTCAAGTTTATCACCCTAGGTCAAGAGGGAACCTGTGTATACCATCTTGCTTTTCTATTCTGTTTTAAACCTACTCTAATCAAGTTTTCATCACCATCATGACACTGAAACTTCTCTTATAAAGGAAACCAGTGATCTTCATGTTATTAATTCAACTGTCAATTCTCAGTCTTCATATTATCTGTCTGGCAGCCACAATTAACATTGAGTCTCTCTGAAAGAGAAAATGTTAGTCGCTCAGTCATGTCTGACTCTTTACAACCCCATGGAGAGTACCCTGCCAGTGATTCTTCTGCCTTCTGCAGATAGCTGGTGTGCCCATTCACTCAGTCCTGTCCGACTCCTTTGCAATCTCATGGACTGCAGAACTCTGTCCATGGGATTCTCCGGGCAAGAATACTGGAGTGGGTTGTCATGACCTCTGTGGCTGTGAATTCCTTAGCACAGTGTTGTTACCTTCTTTTTATTATAATATCCTCACATTGCTTCCAAGACAGCAACATTTTGTTGGTCTTCCTACCACACGACTGACAGTTTATTCTCTTTTTGTTGGTCATTCCTTGGCCAGTTCACTGATTCTTTAACATTCTTGTACTTGGACTCAGTCTTCGGCTCTCTTCCCTTTGTATCTTTTCCACCTTTTAGATAATCTAATATAGTCTGATAATTTTAAATATCATCCATGTGCTAATGAGTAGAAAGAAGAGAACATGGGACAAGACCCTTTGCGTGGTGGAGCCTCGAGTTAAGTTCAAATGGTCTGAATGTAAAGTGCCTGCTCTTAACAACTAGGCTATAATGTCTCTCTGAGAAATGAAGGTAAATGACAAAAACAAATCAGGGCATGGTAATGGAGTGCTGGGCGACCCTGTATGCAAGACAGGGAAAGAGACACAGATGTGTATAACGGACTTTTAGACTCAGAGGGAGAGGGAGAGGGTGGGATGATTTGGGAGAATGACATTCTAACATGTATACTATCATGTGAATTGAATCGCCAGTCTATGTCTGACGCAGGATGCAGCATGCTTGGGGCTGATGCATGGGGATGACCCAGAAAGACGTTATGGGGAGGGAGGTGGGAGGGGGGTTCATGTTTGGGAATGCATGTAAGAATTAAAGATTTTAAAATTAAAAAAAAATAGAGGTTAGGGCTTTTCAAAGAAAAAAAAATGATATGATGTCTGAGATTTGCTTCAAAAAAATGGAGAGGGGACAACAGAATATGAGATTGGCCAGATGTTGATAATTCTTGAACCTAATTGATGGATTCATGGGGATTTATTATACTCCTCCTTCTACTTTTGTGTATGTTTGAAATTTTCCATAATAAAAAAGTTTTAAAAAATTTAAAAAAAAATAAAAAAAATAAATAGAATGGGATCAGAATCACTGAGAAGATGACACTAAAAGACTGGAAAGAAGTGATTCTTCTACCCCATGCAGAGAGTCGGTATACTTGTTCGCTCAGTCATGTCTGACTCCATTGCAACCTCATGGACTGCAGTCCACCAGGCTTCTCTATCCATGGGGTTTCCCAGGCAGGAACACTGGAGTGGGCTGCCATTTTCTACTCCAGAGTATCTTCTTGATGCAGGGATCCAATCCATGTCTCTTGTGTCTCCTGCATTGGTAGGCAGATTCCCTACCATTGCACCCCCCGGAAGAACAGTATTTAAGATTAAATGGAAAATCAAGTGCAAAGATTGAAGACTCTGTGTTTAGGAGTATTGAGAGGTTGTGGAAGCTGGACAGGAGTGAATGAGTAGAGCAGCAGGACTTTGGTCAGAAAGGTAATGGGTGTCACAATTTGGAGGGCCCCATAGGGCAGTGGAAGGAACACAGATATTGTTCTAACTGGAAAGATACTGGGAGGTTTTGACAAAATATTTTAACAGTTTGTCTTATGTTCCACCAGCGATGCTAATGACCTTAACTCTGAAGTTTTCTAGATTTGCATGTAAAAAAATCATTTAAAGTGATGAGGCAGTGTCACAGCACATGCTACAAAATTTCAAAATCATTTTTATTTATTTATTTATGAGTTATTTTTAAACAAAAATCCCTTGAAGTATACAAATACTACCACAGAGTCAAAAAGCAAGGAACTATTGAACTAGACTGAGAGGAAAGATGTGCAGCATTTTTCACAAGAATATGTTAAAAACCAGCTTTTCAAAAGTTCAGTCTTCCAGGGATAAGATAAATAAAAACTGGGGGATGTGATGTACCACATGACTGTAATTTACACAGCTGTATGAGAGTACATCCTAAGAGTTTTTATCACAAAGGAAAATAGAAAAGTTTTTCTTTTTTTAGATATATGAGAGCTACATGGATGTAATCAAACTTTTATAGTCATCATTTCACAATATACGTAAGCCACAACATTATGCTCTAAGCCTTAAAATTATACAGTTTTGTATATCAATTATATTATATCTCAATACAGCTAGCAGAAAGAAAAGACTTGTATCTAATTGCCTACTCAACCTTCTTTCCACATCTCCTGTAGACAAATCAAACTGAACAGTTTTAAAACTTAACTACTGACCTTTCCTCAAAATTCTGCTTCCTGCCAGTATTTCAGTGACCAGAGGAAAACCATATGATTTATCATTCAAACTAAGCACTTTCAAAGTAAAAGCTGTACTATATTGGATTACAGGCTCAAATTGAGAAGGAAGAATCTGGAATGTAGAGCCACCCAAGAAATACTCAGGTTAAAACAAACAAGCACACAAACTAACAGAGAAACCGCCTTGGAGTCACCTCTGACTCCTTTCTTTCTCTTAAATAGCCACCATTCAGTTCTTCCAATTCTCACTCTTCTGTGCCAATTGTCTCCCAATTTCATTCAGAGTCAAAGCCAAAATCTTTAACACGACTTATACAATGTATATTCCGGCTTCCTTCACATTTCTACTGTGTCTTACCTTTCTTTTGCCCACTCAGATTGCCCCAGCTGCCATGATTTCCCTCCCTTAGCCCTTTGCTCCATTGTCCACCATTTCTTCTAGATATCTTTTTGGTTTGCTCTCTCAACACTAGAAAGGTTTACTGAATGGGTTCTTGTTGCTTCATTGATATCCTCTCAAGGAGAACAACAACCCCTTTAAAAAAAAAAAAACTACAATATTGTAATTAGTCTCCAATTAAAATAATAGATTAATTTAAAAATTGCATGTGACTCCTCAACATCCCTCCTGACATTCCTCACAACTTTTCAACATGCTATATAATTTACTCATAGATGTTTTATTTTATTATCAGTTACCCCCTGATAAATGCAAGTTCTGTTTGTTTGTCAATATATTTCAGGTGTCCAATGTGATCCCTTATGTAGAGTAGATGCTACTTATTTATAAATAAAAGAATTAATGAGTGGTATTTTGTAGATTGTACATAGGCCGTAAGAATTGCATTGATCAAATCTAGGTATGATGACTAAGAGATTTTTAAAATTATATAAATATTCTTTAATTTTTGAGCAAATATTTGTTGGGTGTTTTACTCCTATAGTTAATGTTTCAATATGTGAATGCTATTTACATTTTACACAACATTTGTATTTTCTTTACATTTTAAGAAACATATGTATTTTCTTTAGGAAAGCTTTCTGATGTTTGTTTTTGTCACATACTTATTCTCTGTGCCTGAAATTATTAGTAATTCTTAGAGAAAAGTGAAAGATGTATGCAATCTGTTACATGCTGCTTCCAGCTTGACAGTTCTGTCAGCCCTGTGATTTGCAGTCCTGTACATGTTTTGATTTCTTGAAATCACATGTCAAACCATTTTTGCTTTTACCACTTGGTATAAAATTAAAAATAATTGTCTCAAATATACATTAGTTTTAAAAACATAAAACTGCTATATCTTTAAAGAGAACCTTATTACTTATTTTGTGGTTGTAAATAAATATTGTCCTAATCTCTCTCAATGTGATGAGGCTGTGATATGCCCTTATCATAGCAACGGCTGTTACTTTGTAACAGATTGACTACCATGGAAATTAATTTCTTAGTCATCATTTTAAATATAATCTCTTCTGAAAATATTTCTTGGCTCTGATTAAAATGTACTAGAGTCAGGTATTTACCCTGTGGAAAGAAAAATAATTATTCATTTTATAAAAAAAAGTGAAAATGATGTAGGATTTACAACGCTTTTCTTTAAATCTTTTAAAAACTTACTTAAAAATAACAACGTTCTTAAAATTTAGTTTTTGGTAAAGTGTGTCTTGAAAAGATTACTAAAGAAATTATTAAAACTAATGAAGAAACAAACAATGTGTTTATATATTTTTCTTATTATGTTACCCTTAATCAATCTTATTAAGAAATAGAACAATTCATCATTTACACTTTACAACAGAGGTAGTCAGCTATGATCCTTTAGGTTAATTATATATTTTTGGCTCTGATAGCAGTTTGTACTTAACTTTATCAAACTGAATGGGCATTCTGGTTATCAGAGTTTTTTTCCAACTAAACGGCAAACTCCCAAATATATAACCATTGAATACATTTAAAAAGTAAGACCCTTATTTATCTACTGTTGCTAAGTTGCTAAGTTGCTTCAGTCGTGTCCAACTCTGTGTGACCCCATAGACGGCAGCCCACCAGCCTCCCCAGTCCCTGGGATTCTCCAGGCAAGAATGCTGGAGTGGGTTGCTATTTTCTTCTCCAATGTATGAAAGTGAAAAGTGAAAGTGAAGTTGCTCAGTCGTGTCCGACTCTTAGTGACCCCATGGACTGCAGCCTACCAGGCTCCTCCATCCATGGGATTTTCCAGGCAAGAGTACTGGAGTGGGGTGCCATTGCTTTTTCTGATTTATCTACTCTAGATGCTTAAAATTACTAGATAAGTCAATGCACAGTATTTTTATAATGTGTATATTGGGAATCATGAAAATATACTTATCAAATGCCAAACCCAGCAGAAAATATGTACATCCACAAATACATGCACAAAAATTTCCAAAGAAATCTGAGTGATAGAGGCCTTAGACAAAAGAGCATTAACTGTTATGATGGTCACAAAATTTATTTTTTGGTGAAGTGTGGCTTGAAAATGTTACTAAAGAAGATATTAAAACTAATGAAGAAACAAATAAAGTGTATATATATTATTATGTTATCCTTAACCAATGTTATTAAGAAATAAAAAAATTATTATTTATAAGAGTTGAGTTATTTAAACTTAAGTGTTATAAAATATATGCTCGCTTAAAACTCAACATTCAGAAAACTAAGATCATGGCACCTGGTTCCAACACTTCATGACAAATAGATGGGGAAAAATGGAAACACTGATAGGTTTTTCTTTTTTCCTTGGGCTCATAAAACACTACAGACAGTGACTACAGCCATGAAATTAGATACTTGATTCTTGGAAGATAGGCTATGACAAACAAAGACAGTGTATTAAAAAGCAGAGACATCACTTTGCTGACAAAGGTCCATATAGTCAAAGTTATGATTGCTCCAGTAATCATATATAGATGTGAAAATTGAACCATAAAGAAGGCTCAGTGCCAAAGAATTGATGCTTTCAAACTGCAGTGTTGGAGAAGACTCTTGAGAGCCCCTTGGATAGGAAGGAGATCAAAGCAGTCAGTCCTAGGGGAGATCAGCCCTGACAGTTCTTTGGAAGGACTAATGCTGAAGCTCCAATACTTTGGCCAGCTGGTGCGAAGAGCTGATTCATTGGAAAAGATCCTGATGCTGGGAAAGATTGAAGTCAGAAGAAAGAAGGGGCTCATAGACGGTGAGATGTCTGGATGGCATCATTAACTCAATGGACATGAATTTGAGAAAACCCTGGGAGATAGCAAAGGACAAGGAAGCCTGATGTGTTGCTGTCCATGGGGTTGCAAAGAGTCGGACACGACTGAGCAACTGAACAACAACAACAGCAACAACTCTAAGATATTTTTTATTTATATAAATGCTTATAAATTTTCACAATAAATAAATAATCCTGGAAAATGTGTATATTAATATTTAAACTGTTTCTTCAAGGATTTTTAATGAAATTATACTTTCCTTGCTTTAAATAATTGAAAAATAATCAGATATTAATGCTATCACAGATGTGACAGAATTCCATGAAGACTAGAATCTGATTATATAATTTCAGTGTTAGTTACATTTTATAAGCATCTCAGTCTTTGTTAATAAAGTTGATTTGAGTTATCAGATATAGTAAAAGTAATCATATTTTCTTGCCCAAGAATAACTATGTAAGAAAAATAATTATTTCCTATTTTAAAAACCCTGTTATTTTTAGGTTCTCTATCCCAGATAACTGCTATTTGTATATATTTCTAAAATTATAATATCTTGACCAATGTGTTTTATATAATTCATGATTCTCATGTAAATATTTAGCTTAAAAGTGAATTCTCTTAAATCTCAGGAAAACATTGGCATAGCATCTATGCAAATAGAAAATACTAATTATGAATTTGTTCTAACAGTTTTGACTTGATGCATTGGTCTCTGATCAGAAAGAATGCAGTGTACTAAGTTATTATTTTGGTAGCAGTTTGTTAAAAGGGCATATGAAGCAGAGCAATTGAACAAATAATCAGTTGCTCTTAGAGTAAAAGGCAAACAAATGTCAGTAAACTAATGGCAGAGTTAATAAAGATGATGTAACAGTCAATTTTATGTATCCACTTGATGAGGGCATGATGCCCACTTGTTTAGTCATATATCAGTCTAGATGTTGCTGTGAGGGTACTTTTTAGATGTAATTAATACTTAAATCAGTATGAAAATTAACTTATTTACAAAACAGAAATAGACTCAAGCACTTAGAGAGAATGAGCTTATTGTTACTGGGTGGTGGAGGAAAGGTATGTAAAGGGAGAAGGGTATGTAAAGGGTGTTGGGCATTTGTACACTTTGCTATGTTTAAAATAGATAACTAACAAGAGCCTACTGTATAGTACAGGGAATCTTGCTCAATACACTGTGATAATCTAAATGGGAAAATAATTTGGAAAACAATAGATATACGTATATATATAGTATATATATATAATAGTTATATATATAACTATTTCAAAAAATAGTTTTTAAAAATCAGTAGTCCTTGAGTAAGGCAGATTATACTCTCTAATGTGTGAGTATAACCCTCATCCAATCAGTGGAAGACTTTAACATAAGAGATTGAAGTCCTGAGAAGGAAGTAATTCTGCCCTTAGTCTCAAGAATGCAACTTCAACTCTTCTTTGGAACTTTTGATTTTGCCAGCTCAACTATGAGGGCCAATTCCCCCAAATAAATCTTTCTTTCCTTCTCTATGTATACATCTTAGTGGCTATATTTCTCTGGAGATTTCTAATACAGATGATGAGGATCCAAAAACAAACAAAACAAAAATCCGTGACACAGGCAGCAAACTATGTAATTACTCAATGTCCATTTTTGCACAAACCTTACTTAACTCTAACAGTGAATGTGTAAATATTCTACTATAAGGCAAAGTTATAAAAAGAAATTGTATATAGTACAAGAAGCAATACAGATTAGTTTTTAAATATACCTTTTGAACTGGAGATATGATAATTAAACTTAGAATGTTTAAAAGGAATACTTTTTCCATTCACATTGACTTGTAATCCAGCAATATAAACAAGATAGACTGCCACAGTCAGCTTGGGCTGCTGTAACAAAGTACCATAGACTAGGTGGCTTAAATAATCAACACTTACTTCTCACAGTTTTGGGGGCTGGGAAGTCCAAAATCAAGCTACCAGTCAGCATTGTCAAGTTCTGGTGACAAAGCTTTCTGGGTTACAGACTGGCTATATCTATTTTTTTTCCTCACATGGTGGGAAGAGCAGAGAGAAAGCAAGCTCTCAGGTGAGTCTAATAAGGGCACTAATCCCATTTATGAGGGCTCCACATTTATTATCTCATATAATCCTAATTGCTTCACAAAGACCTCACCTCCTAATATATCACACTGAGGGGGGATAAATTTTAGCAGACACAAATGTTCAGTCCAAAACATAGACTAAACAATGAGATGAGAAGCTTTATTTAAGAAAACACTAAAAGTTTTTGTAAGTCTATTAACTTTTGTTTGGGATTTACATGAAAATTCTATTTCAACTTGTGTATATGGATAAGGTAATTCATATTTAAGCAAAACATTCAGATACAATCAGTAATAAATCATCCATTCAATATCTCAAAACACTCGGAATTACTATCAACTATTGCCTCTTATATTCAAATTTATGATCCAAAAAGTTCCACCAATTTTATCCCATAAATATTTGTTGATTATTTTCCCTCATTCTTTTCTCTTTTATTACAACTTATTTAGACTTCCATCAGCTTCCACCTAGGTTATTTTAGTGGCCATTCTTTCTCTGCCTTTATTCTGGGCTTACATCTGGGCAAGTTTCATAATTTCTCTAGGTCTCAGTTTCCTCATCTCTAAAATACAGATAATAAAAGCCCCTACTTCATGCTGTTGAGAAGAATACAAAAGGTAATGAAGTAATGAATGAAGGAGCTCACAAGTAAGCATTCAATAAATTCTAAGTGTTGTTATTTGAGAATATGAAAAATGATTCATTTTCATAGATTATTTCAATTTAAAAAAATTATACTTTAACCAATTTAAATTTGCTCTTACTAGGAATAACTTCTTAAAGAATGGACCTATGAGAATGCAATTATTCATTCTTACAAACAATTATTCATTTAAGGCAATGGCAATCCACTCCAGTACTCTTGCTTGGGAAATCCCATGGACGGAGGAGCCTCGTAGACTGCAGTCCATGGGGTCGTGAAGAATTGGACAGGACGGAGCAACTTCACTTTCACGCATTGGAGAAGGAAATAGCAACCCACTCCAGTATGCTTGCCAGGAGAATCCCAGAGATGGGAGCCTGGTGGGCCGCCGCCTATGGGGTCACACAGAGTTGGACACGACTGACGTGATTTAGCAGCAGTATGTCATAGTCTAATATTTGTTTTTCTCAGATTCTTTCCTTGCAGCATATTTAGATAAATCTCTGAAACCTTTTCTCTCAAAATTAATTTTAAAATGATTTTAACTCACTTTTATAATTCTTACTATCAACAATAAACCTTGAAAGATGAAAATACATAGTAAATAGCTACATTCTACTTCTAGTAAAATCATCCAGGAAAATTCTAGGTGATTTTACTTCCCTATGATGGCTTAATAATCAGAAAATATGTTTTTGACTTCTGGTTATTGTTATACTTAATGGGTATGAAGCTTTATGTAATTTTCTGAGGATAGCCTATAAATTTCCAAAAGATAACATTGTACCTTTTTCCTCATGTGGAAAGTTCATTTGAGTGTATGATATATACATAGTTACACAGTTACAAAAGAGTGCTAAGGAACAGTTTTGAAACAAATGATGACAATAAAAAGGACAACATTTTCTTCAGCTGTATTTATTCAGTGATATCAAAATTAAACTTAATATCAGGCAATCTTTTTGGCTAAGAAAAAGAATTACACTAAAAATGGGCAAAATTAAGTTATTAAGTTTGGAACATTTATTTCGCATCTAAAAATGCCTTTATGTTTTGAATTTTATTACTTGGTGCAAAACATTTTAAAAAGGTGACAATGGTGTGAAAACTTAATAATATGAGAAATGGTAAATTTGATAAAGTAAAATATAACTTATTCTATAATTTAAACCTTCCAAAATAATATTTGTAAGTTTAAGAAAATTACACTATGTTTTTTAAAGTTTGGTTGTTAAAAGCAGTGTTTCATTAAATTATATAGTTTTTCAATTACTCAGTATTTAAAATAAATGAAACTGAATTAGTGATCAAGCTTTATTCCAATTTTAATTACTAATAAGAAATTAAAATACACTCTAATGTAATATAATATACTTATTTAACTTATGCTAATAAAAGTTGTTAATAAATGGTGATATAAATCTGATCTCTGAATTATCCCAGACTATTTTATCCAGTAACCAATTCTGATCTCATAAAAGTTTGCCAACTCTAAATTTCCTAGATGCATTATTCTATTACATGGCTATCATCTTTGTCTTTCATAAGAAATAGTTCCATGTTCTTTATAGTATCCAAATTTCAACAGGTTAATCATATGTACCACAGGAGAGTAGAGTCTACAATTTGATGAAGAATATTTCTCACTTGGGAATGAGATCAATGAGCAGTATACATGGTAATGTTAATCCAGAACCATTCAGTAAGAGAAATTTTTTTGTTAAATTTCATATTTAGAATAGAGAAGTATCTCAGAATGATTTATCAGAGCTAACAGCAGCCAAGCTACTTGTAATGTTTATTATATTTATACTATGCCAGATGTTTTACTAGAAGAAAGATCATTTGGTTGATCAATCATTTTTATTCCCTTGAAGAATAAAATCAGTTCACTTCTGCATATAAATTTTTAGTATGGAAAATTGCCAAATTATGAGTTAGGGATTCCTGTGCTATGAAAAATCTGTGAACTTTGAAAAAAAACTTTCAGCTAGCTAAATACTACATTTTTCTATGGGAATATAAACATGATGAGTAAATATTATTATTTTAAAAATACATAATTCTTTTGCAATGTTTTATAGAATATACTACAATGACATGCTTCAAATTCATTTTCTTAATGATAATCAAACAGTGAGCTGGATTCAAGCAAAATATATTTTGATAATCAACAAATTTCAAATAGCCAGGAATAGAGACATGTATATAAATTCAAAACATGGGGTTTGAAGTCAGAATAACCTGGCTTCCTTCAATTACTATGTAATCTCAGGCAAATTTCCTAATATCTTGGAGCCTAATCTTCCATATTCATAAAGTAGTCATAGGCATAACTCATCATAATATTTTTACAATTAAATAAGGGATCAATCCAAAGCCCAACATAGTCAACTAAATTAGTAAATTTCTTCCCCCTGTAATTTGACTAGCAAGTTAAAAAAAAAAAAAAGCAGTATGAAAACAAGCCTCTGAGTATAAGTAATTTTATTGCATCATTCAGCATTATCCAGAATCGGGCATTTTTCCCCCTGTGCCATCAAATTTTAATTGGGTTCCCTACTGGGAGCAAGAAAATTCCACTCACTTTAAATAATGCACTTGTTCAAAACCAATTCAAATAAGTACTTAAGCTAATTATTTTGCTGGAGTGGGGAATGGTAAACCACTCCAGTAATCTTGCTGTGAGAATTGTATGAAAAGGCAAAAAGACGTGATACTGGAAGATGAGCCTGCCAGATTGGATGATGTCCCATAAGCTACTGAGGATAAACAGAAGGCAATTACTGATAGCTCCAGAAAGAATAAAGCAGCTGGACCAAAGCAGAAACCACGCTCAGCTGTGGATGTGTCTGGTGGTGAAAGTAAAGTCCAGTGCTGTAGAGAACAATACTGCATAGGAACTTGGAATGTTAGGTCCATGAATCAGGGTAAATTGGATGTGGTCAAACAGGAGATGGCAAAAGTGAACGTAGACATCTTAGGAATCAGTGACATAAAATGGATAGGAATGGGCAAATTTAATTTAGATGACCATTATATCTATTACTGTGGGAACAAATCCCTTAGAAAAAAATGGAGTAGCCCTTATAGTCAACAAAATAGCCTGAAATGCAGCACCTGGGTGCAATCTCAAAAATGACAGAATGATCTTGGTTCATTTTCAAGGCAAACCATTCACATCACAGTAATCCAAGTCTATGTCTCAATTACTGATTCCGAAGAAGCTGAAGTCAAATGGTTCCATGAAGACTTACAAGACCTTCTAGACTTAACACTAAAAAAGATGTCCTTTTCATCATAGTGGATTGGAATGCAAAAGTAGGAAGTCAAGAGATACCTTGAGTAACAGGCAAGTTTGGCCTTGGAGTACAAAGTGAAGCAGGGAAAAGGCTAATGGAGTTTTGTCAAGAGAATGCACTGGTCATAGCAAACACCATTTTCCAACAACACAAAAGACAGCTCTATACATGGACATCACCAGATGGTAAATATAAAAATCATTTTGATTATATTCTTTGCAGCCAAAAATGAAAATGCTCTATAGCATCAACAAGACCTGGTGCTGACTGTGGCTCAGATCATGGCAAGTTACTTCAGTCAGGCCTGACTCTGCAATCCTATGAACCATATCCTGGCAGATTCCTCTGTCCATGGGATTATCCTCTGCTTATTGTGAAATTGAGACTTAAATTGAAGAAAGTGGGGGAAACAGCTAGGCCATTCAGGTATGACCTGACCATATCCCTTATGATTATAAAGTGGAGGTGATGAATCAGTTTAAGGGATTAGGTCTGATAGAGAGAGTGCCTGAAGAACTATGAACAGAGGTTTGTAGCATTGTACAGGAGGCAATGACTAAAGCAATCCCATGAAAAAGAAATGCAAGAAGGCAAAGTGATTGTCTGAGGAGGCCTTACAAATAACTGAGAAAAGAAGAGAAGCAAAAGGCAAGGAGAAATACTCAGCTGAATGCAGAGTTTCAAGAAGAACAAATAGAGATAAGAAGGAGTTCTTCAATGAACAATGCAAAAAAGTAAAGGAAAACAATAGAATGGGAAAGACTAGAGATCTTTTCAAGAAAATTGGAGCAATCAAGGGAACATTACATGCAAGGATGGGCACAATAAAGGACAGAAACAGTAAGGACCTAACAGAAGCAGAAGAGATTAAGAAGAGGTTGCAAGAATACACAGAAGAACTATACAAAAAAGTCTTAAAGACCCAGATAGCCACAATGGTGCGGTCACTCACCTAGAGTCAAATATCTGGGAGTGTAAAGTCAGGTAGGCCTTAGGAAGCATTACTGCAAACAAAGCTAGTAGCTAGTAAAGGTGATGGAATTCCAGCTGATCTATTTCAAATTCTAAAAGATGATGCTGTTAAAGTGCTGCCTCAATATGTCAGCAAATTTGGAAAACTCAGCAGTGGACATAGGACTGGAAAAGGTCAGTTTTCATCCCAATCGCAAAGAAGGGCAGTGACAAAGAATGTTCAAACTACCGTACAATTGCACTCATTTCACATGTTAGCAAGGTTATCCTAAAAATCCTTCAAGCTAGTCTTCAGCAGTGTGTGAACTGAAAACTTCCAGATGTACAAGCTAGGTTTAGAAAAGGCAGAGGAAAGATCAAATTGCCAACTTTCATTGGATCATAGAGAATGCAAAGGAATTTCAGAAAATCATCTATTACACTTCTGCTTCATTGACTAGGTGAAAACCTTTGACTGTGTGGATCACAAACAATTGTGGAAAATTCTTAAAGAGATGAGAATACCAGACTACCTTAACTGTTCCCTGAGAAACCTGTATCCAGGCCAAGAAAAAGCAGTGAGAACATTATATGGAATAACTGACTGGTTGAAAATTGGGAAAGGAGTATGACAAGGCTGTATATTGTCAGCCTGCTTATTTATCTTATATGCAGAGTACATGATGCAAACTGCTGGACTGGATGAGGCACAAGCTGGAATCAAGAAATATCGACAACCTCAGATAAGCAGATGATACCACTCTACTGGCAGAAAGTGAAGAGGAACTAAAAAGACTCTTTATGAGGTCAGTGAAAGAGGAGAGTGAAAAAAATGCTTAAAATGCAACATTCAAATAACTAAGATCATGGAATTAAGTTCCATCACTTAATGGAAAATAGAAGGGGGAAGAGTGGAAGCAGTGATGGGTTTTATTTTCTTGGTCTCCAAAATCACAGAGGACTGTGACTGCAGCCATGAAATTAAAAGATACTTGCTTCTCAGAAGGAAAGTTATGACAAACCTAGAAAACATATTGAAAGCAAATATGTCATTTTGCTAACAAAGGTCCATATAGTTAAAGCTATTTCTTTCTAGTAGTCATGTATGGATGTGAGAGTCGGACCATAAAGAAGGCTGAGCACCAAAGAACTAATGCTTTCAAAATGTGGTGCTGGGAAAGACTCTTGAAAGTCCCTTGGACAGCAAGGAGATCAAACCAGTCAATCCTAAGGAAGATCCGTCTTGAATATTCATTGGAAGGACTAATGCTGAAGCTGAAGTCCTAATACTTTGGCCAGAGTGGACTCATTGGAAAAGACCCTGATTCTGGGAAAGATTGAAGGCAAGGAAAAGATGGTGGCAAAGGATGAGATGGTTAGATAACATCATTGACTCAATGGACATGAGTTTGAGCAAACTCTGGGAGATTGTGAAAGATAGGGAAGCCTGGAGTGCTGCAGATCATGGGGTCACAAGGGGTCAGACATGACTTAGCAACTGAACAGGGTATGGGTAGCAAGTCTCACTATAGAGTTTGTGTCTACAGCTCACTCTTTCTAGAAACCACACATCCTCACAACTTGGACATGGTCATGTCAGTCATGAATTACATAGGATGAGCTATTCTCTAGAATTTATACACTATATTACACGGGAGTAGAGCTCAGATCTATGATTATC
Source organism: Ovis aries (assembly GCF_016772045.2). Classification (NCBI taxonomy): domain Eukaryota; kingdom Metazoa; phylum Chordata; class Mammalia; order Artiodactyla; family Bovidae; genus Ovis; species Ovis aries. The sequence continues at coordinate 38,203,478 of NC_056057.1, read as the reverse complement.
AATTAGCATTTATGTCCTTAGTGCTTTGGAGAGACTGAAAATTCTTGAGAGACTCTGAGGTAAGTATTAACATAGTTCTGTGCTTTTTATGAAAACACAAAAAGGATATAATTCATATCCTTAAGGAACAAATTATCTTTTACTCATCTTTTTTTTTTTTCCTCAACTGAATTGGATAGTATATCCTATGATTCAGGGTATATTGCCAAATTTTCATTACAACTTTCCCTGTTATGCATTTTATTACCAAGATTTCAAGCATTTTATTAAGAAAGTTGAGATAGAAAATGCAAGATTTGGTTTCAAAAGAACAGAATATACACTGTCAATAGTAGGAGACTAGATGCCTAACTGGAAAAACTGATGTCAGCTTTTTCAGTGATTGAACTCCCAGTTGCCTAAGATCAAGAAACATTTTGTACTTTTATCACAGTTTCATTATTTTATACAAATTTAGCTTCTGTTCTTCCTAAAAATTTCTAAATATGGGGAGAGGCTTGGGGAGTCTCTTCCCTCAGGTTGAAAAGTTGCAAAAATGTCTCCTCTCACATCCACATTATCACCTCACTTCCTTTTAGGAAGTAATATGTCTTCAGAAACATCACATGGTTGGAATCAGTCAAATGTGGTTATGCTCTCTGTATCTTAATTTCACTGTCTACAGAGTGAGGTGAGCAATGCAAGCATTAAGGATTGTATTGAATATTCACTGCAGATTAGACAAATAGTAGTATATAAAGAGGCTTCCCAGGTGGCTCAGTGGTAAAGAATCCACCTGCCAATGAAGGGGACATGAGTTCAATCTTCCTGGGTCAGAAAGATCCCCAGGAGGAAGAATGGGCAACCCACTCCAGTATTCTTTGTTAGAAAAATCCCGTGGACAAAGAAGCCTGATGGGCTAGAGTCCATAGCGTTGCAAAGAGTCAGAAATGACTGAGCAACTAAGTACACACACACACACACACACACACACACACACACACACACACACAATATGCAAAGATGGTAAATATCACAGGTTCACAATTTCAAAATCAAAACTGCTTTGAAAAATTTCAAAGTTTTTGTAGACTTTTGGAATTCATTTGACAACAATATTTAACCTGATTTGATATAAGGCTGCTTACAGAATGGGAGAAGGCAATGGCACCCCACTCCAGTACTCTTGCCTGGAAAATCCCATGGACGGAGGAGGAGCCTGTAGGCTGCAGTACACGGAGTCGCTAAAGAGTTGGACATGACTGAGTGACTTCACTTTCACTTTTCACTTTCATGCATTGGAGAAGGAAATGGCAACCCACTCCAGTGTTCTTACCTGGAGAATCCCAGGGATGGGGGAGCCTGGTGGGCTGCCATCTATGGGGTCGCACAGAATCGGACATGACTGAAGCAACTTAGCAGCAGCAGCAGCAACAGAATGAATAATTTATTTTTCATTGTAGGCATTTTGATGAGTTTAATTACATATTATAGCCCCAGAGTCTAGAGGATACATGGCATAAGATACAGTATATGTGCCATTCATCTTTTTAAAATTTTCAAAGCCTGAATTCCAAAAAACAACTAAAGTTTTTGAAAAATTATAGACATATAATTATTGTTATTAAATACAATTTAATTCTAGACTAAAATTTCTATATAAAATATGAAATGGATACAGGCAGTAATAATATTAAGCTTTATATTGAACTTTCAAGATTTATACCAAGACACTTTTGACTTGATGTGACAAAATGATCCTTTTAAGTGGCAGTTGGTAAAATTAGTATGACCTTTTCAAAGCTAAAGAAATTGAATTACAGAAAGCTATATTTAATTTAAGCAAAATTATGATAAAAATTAAGATCACAGTTGGGATCAAGAGTACTTAATTTACTTCCTTTAATGTTGAGCTCCTTGATTAGAGCTCTTCCATTTTCAGCTCAAATACTTCTGGAAAAGATGTTTTGCAAAAGAATCTCATTGGCAACAAAAAAAATAGCAGACCATCTTTTCGACTTTTATATTTTTTCAGATTAAGGCACACAGCCTAAAATTTAAAATGTTTTAACTTATCTATCCTATTTGCAATTTTTCATACAAATATGCTATAGCACATAGTTTGGAAAATATATGCATATGCGAGAAAACAAACACTCATATACAAATCTATACAACAATGCTTGTTAGCCATCTAGTGGCTTCAAAACAAAATTCATGGCAAAAGTAGAAATTACTATCTTACTACCACTACAGAATACTTATTGTTTATATTACATAGCATTTAAAAAATATTTATATAAAACCATTTAGATATATTTTGAAGTCAAGCCTCATTTAGCAAATTTTGCTTTCAATTTTTTATGAACTCTAGCTACTCATTTTACTCTTATTAACAAAATTTGAGCTACTTGCTATTTTAACTTAGTTTTACTCCTTACTGAAGTCTATGACAGTGGTAAAACAGAAGTTTTGCTCTGCTTTCTTATGCTAAAAACCTTGCCTTTCTACCACAGTACTGCTGTAGAATTGAAGAACCTTATAGGCTATGTTTTGTATATGCATAAGAGGACAGTAAAATGTAGTCATAATTTGGAATTTATATACTTTCTCATAATCAGACTTCTTATCTTTGTGTATGTATGATCAGTCGCTAAGTTGCATCTGACTCTTTGCAGCCCCAGACTTCCCAGTCCTTCATGGAGTCTTATTTATTGTGAAGTTTTATTTATTTTATAACATCCAACAGCAAAAGACATATTGAAATATCAAACATGTTGATTTGATATCTTGAAATGTATTAGGATTATTTTCCATTTTGGAGCCCTTATTCTATTTATGAGTTCTTGGATTTGCCTACGTAAGGTATTTTCAGTCTCATTTATCTCTTATTTTACATTTTGTTAGATTTTGTGAATGTGTATATGCGCACTTTAAAACTTGGCAGGTTTATGTATTCAGATGGAAGAATTAAATTGCTGTACATTCTATTTTACTTTCCTTAAAGGTTTGCCATCCTTTACTCTTATATAATAGCTATCTTAATACATAAAGGAAAATCTTATTATTAATAGCATCACATGTATCTGGATATACATTCCTCATTAATTGATGACATCAATTTATTTTTTAAATTTAGTGGAGCAGAAAAGAAATTCCATAGTAAAAATATTTATATTTATTAATTTAAGCCAAACTAGCAAAAGCTATTTTTTTTACTCATTGCCAATTAGCTTTATAGAACATAACTGTCTAGTGTTGATTTGTAAGTTCATTTATTCCTTAGCCACTATCCTTGCAGTTTTAAGGACTAGTGGGTCTATGTGCAAATAAAAAATAGTTGTCCCATCCCCTGGAGGCCTCTGGGTTCTATTCCTTTGGGGCTACACTGGTGTGACTAGCTCTATTTGGTCAAAGTCACTGAACTTCTTCCTCTTAAAAAGGGAACACAGACTCAGCTCTGCTGCAAACATTTAGATTCCAGATAAAAAGTAACTAAAATCATACCGATATTTTGTCTCACCAAGTACCTATGTATAGACTGATCATTTGTCTTATTGGTCATTTTATACATTATTATCTTTACCCACTGACATTTGACACCACCTCAGGATGGTAATCTTACTAAATCAGAATCAGAACTGAACACTTTTTATACCAATTTAAACTTTTTCATCTGAGTTAGAAAGTGATTCATTCTTATAAGTTTTCTAAATTCATATTAATCTATGTGAAGGGCTTTTTTATTCTCTAGAAATTTTGAGTTACAATGCATCTATTCTCTTATTTATGGTAACAACTTGTTATAGAAGGATGCTCACTGATGATTTTTCCAGAATGTAAAGAAATGTGTCTGATATCTTGAGGTTGTTTTTCCATTATTTTCTGGGATGTGATTAGATTATTAATACTCACTGAAAAACAGAAGTTTAAATGAAGATTCCTTTAAGCAGGTCTTTCTTTAGTGTCCTGTGTATATGATTTTTATTTTCCTCAATGGAAGTTTTCATCTTCATATCTCAGTTTAAATTAAATTTAAACACATAATTTTAAAAAAACTTTTAAAAGTTCAAAATCTTAATTACCTATACTAGAGATTTTTTTTACAAATTACTTAAATCTTTTTTATAAAGAACTTACATGTCATTTCTTGAAAGAATACTGCTAGTGAGCTAATTACATGAATTAGATATTTATACTTATGGTTTCCTGGCATCCAAATGGATAATTGGTGGAAATTATTTTGAGGATTCAGAAAATAGGAAATAAATTTAAACTTTAATGCCTCCTTCAGATAGAGCAGAATCTGGCAAGTGTTTACAGTCGCAGATGAACAAAAGGATTTAGGAAATCAGATCCCTATCTAGGAGAAATAAATATAAACTTAGAAAGTAACCTTTCCCTGCTTCTGCCAAAAAAAAGTGAGGCTCTTTAATCACAGAAATAGAAAAGAATAAAAAAGAGAATTTGCAGGGTATTCAGAATACTGTGGCAAGAGAAAAATAAAATTCCCATCCCTTTGAAAAGCATTGAAAAAAGTTGGGACATAATTTACTCACTAATTATAGCTAGCTAATATCGGTGACATACTGACTGACAGAAGGCATGGATACAAGGTATTTGATACAATGTATTCCCACTGAGCTAATTAATGCACCTCCAGGCTTTAGTTATGGGCTCCGTTTTCAACAGAAGGAAAGATCCAGGCCTTCATATTCTTTGATTCCTCAATGCTCAAACATCTGAGTGCAAAGATGAGCATTAAGATTGGACAGAGTTGGCAGCACCTGTTACACATTCTCACATCCTCTAACATTAAATATAATAGTTTTAGAAACTCCCAAGTGTTAGAGTGACAGTTGGTAACAAACCATCAGTGCTGTCATTTGGGCGTTAAAATAATCAACTGATTTTTTACTTTAATTAGGTTGCTTTCCCTATTCTAATATCAAGTGAAATTTGGAATTTAAGAGAAATAATAACGAGCCATGTTAGCATCCGTCTGTTTTTCTCCTTGGTGAACTGAGCTGTTGGAAGCAGTTTCATTATTATTAATACAGCATAACTTTTTTTTTTGCATGGAAAGTATGCATGTGTCATCTGAAATAATTATATTGGTGATGCCGGAAGATAGGAACTTTGATGTGTTAGGTGACATCCTGAGTGGATTCCTGTGGAAGTCTAAATATAATCTTTTAACATTTGATTTGTACAGTGCTTGCTATTTCTAAGAAGGATGTAATGTTTGGGTAGATGAGATAGAGCTGTGTCCACTGAGATCATTTTAGCATTAGCAGATCAATTTTAGATTCCAGTTTCTCCACTCCCCAGGCAAGCAAATTAATGTCTCATTTTCATTCTTTGTAAATTGGGAATGATAAATCAGAGGTTGTTTTGAGGATTCAATTAGGTGCTGTACAGTGCTTAACCCTTTTACACAGTTCATGAGATTCTCATGGCAAGTATACTGGGGTGGTTTACCATTCTCTGCTCCAGTGGAACAACAGAGAATTGGCAGAATGCCAAAAAACTGATGCCTTTGAACTGTGATGCTAGAGAAGACTCCTGCAAGTCCCTTGGATGGCAAGAAGATCAAACCAGCCAATCTTAAAGGAGATTAATCCCGATTATTCACTGGAAGGACTGAAGCTAAAGCTGAAGCTTCAGTATTTTTGTCCTCTCATGCAAATAGATGACTCATGGGAAAAGTCCCAAATGCTGGGAAAGATTGAGGACAGAAAGAGAAGAGAGCATCAGAGGATGAGATGGCTGGATGGCTTCACTGATGCAAAGAACATGAACTTGGGCAAACTCTGGGAGATGGTGAGGGAAGGGAGGCCTGGCATGCTGCAGTCCATGGGGTCACAAAGAGCTGGACAGGACTGGGCAGCTGAACAATAACAACAAGAGTGCTTAACCCAAAGGCTAGCAAGTAACAAGTACTCAATAGGGTTTTTAATGCAATAATATTAATGTGATGATATTAAAAGTATTTTAAATATCACATGAGTGCATTTAAAATGCACTCATGATAAGCTATAATTAGTACAATTACATAACAAAATAATAGAGTATATATTAGTTAATATTTTTATTTTATAATGAATGTCATAATATTCCTTTAAAATGTATTAACTATAATGTGTATTTCATACTACAACATAATAAATATGTAAAAAGTAAGCTATCTGACAATTAAAAAGAAATGCTTCAATATTAGGATTTTTTTAACTAGAGATAAAGAACTAAATAAACTCTAAAACAGAAAAAATGCAAGAAGTTTAATACACAAAAAATAGATTTATAGTTTTATTTTCTAAAAATTAAATCATCCACTTATAATTTTAAAGAGATCACTTATTGATGATAATCTTTTAATAAGATGAATTTGTCATAAAAAAAACTAAGGCAAAATACACTGTAACTTTTAAAATGTAACATTCATTAAAATACAAAAAATGAGAAACGTTATAGATTTTAGGTCACAGGCACAGGTTAGTTAGGATGTTTTCTTTCTTTTCTTGATTGTGATGTGACTCTGGGAAATGCCAACACTGATGTTATGATAAGTTAGGAAGAGGTGTGCTGATATGGAGAAGGGTGAACTGCATTATAACTTGAAAATATTATGCTTAAGACCCTTTTATTTTGATCTACTATCACAAGATAATATGTTACTATCCCATGTAAGCATTCCTATTGAAAGGAGATCAGCTAATCAAACAACATAAAGATTTCAGGCTGATTGGCAATGTAAATAAATATCATCATAATAAAACCCTTTCAGGATTTGAATGCCACGAGCTCCAAATAATAAATAAAGTACACATACATGAGCATACAGACACACACACACACACACACACACACACACACACACACACACACACACACACAGGAAACTTTCAAATAAGAAGGCAAAATCTAGATGACCAAGGAAAACATTCTTCTTTTAGAGGAAAATATCGTTTGTATCATAGAAAACTATAAAACACTGGTGAAAGAAATCAAAGAGGACACAAATAGATGGAGAAAATACCATGTTCATGGATCAGAAGAATCAATATAGTGAAAATGAGTATACTACCCAAAGCAATCTATAGATTCAATGCAATCCCTATCAAGCTACCAATGGTATTTTTCGCAGAGCTAGAACAAATAAGTTCACAATTTGTATGGAAATACAAAAACCTCGAATAGCCAAAGCAATCTTGAGAAAGAAGAATGGACCTGGAGGAATCAACCTGCCTGACTTCAGGCTCTACTACAAAGCCACACTTATCAAGACAGTATGGTACTGGCACAAAGACAGAAATATAGACCAATGGAACAAAATAGAAAGCCCAGAGATAAATCCACGCACCTATGGACACCTTATATTTGACAAAGGAGGCAAGAATATACAATGGAGAAAAGACAATCTCTTTAACAAGTGGTGCTGGAAAAACTGGTCAACCACTTCTAAAGAATGAAACTAGAACACTTTCTAACACCATACACAAAAATAAACTCAAAATGGATTAAAGATCTAAACATAAGACCAGAAACTATAAAACTCTTAGAGGAGAACATAGGCAAAACACTCTCCAACATAAATCACAGCAGGATCCTCTATGACCCATTTCCCAGAATACTGGAAATAAAAGCAAAAATAAACAAATGGGACCTAATTAAAATTAAAAGCTTCTGCACAACAAAGGAAACTATAAGCAAGGTGAAAAGACAGCCTTCAGAATGGGAGAAAATAATAGCAAATGAAGCAACTGACAATCAACTAATCTCAAAAATATACAAGCAACTCCTGCAGCTCAATTCCAGAAAAATAAACAACCCAATTAAAAAGTGGGCCAATGAACTAAACAGATATTTCTCCAAAAAAGACATACAGATGGCTAACAAACACATGAAAAGATGCTCAACATCACTCATTATCAGAGAAATGCAAATCAAAACCACAATGAGGTACCATTTCATGCCAGTCAGAATGGCTGTGATCCAAAAGTCTACAAGCAATAAATGCTGGAGAGGTTGTGGAGAAAAGGGAACTCTCTTACACTGTTGATGGGAATGCAAACTAGTACAGCACTATGGAGAACAGTGTGGAGATTCCTTTAAAAACTGGAAATAGAACTGCCTTATGACTCAGGAATCCCACTGCTGGGCATACACACCAAGGAAACCAGAACTGAAAGAGACACGTGTACCCCAATGTTCATCACAGCATTGTTTATAATAGCCAGGACATGGAAGCAACCTAGATGTCCATCAGCAGATGGATGGATAAGAAAGCTGTGGTACATATATACAATGGAGTATTACTCAGCCATTAAAAAGAATACATTTGAATACAGAGCGAAGTAAGCCAGAAAGAAAAACACCAATACAGTATACTAACACATATATATGGAATTTAGAAAGATGGTAACGATAACCCTGTATGCGAGACAGCAAAAGAAACACAGATGTATAAAATAGTCTTTTGGACTCTGTAGGAGAGGGTGAGGGTGGGATGATTTGGGGGAATGTCATGGAAACATGTATAATAGCATATAAGAAACTAATCACCAGTCCAGGTTCGATACAGGATCCTTGGGGCTGGTACACTGGGATGACCCAGAGGGATAGTACGGGGAGGGAGATGGGAGGGGGGTTCAGGATGAGGAACACGTGTACTCCCGTGGCAGATTCATGTTGATGTGTGGCAGAACCAATACAATATTGCAAAGTAATTAGCCTCCAATTAAAATAAATAAATTTAAAAAATAAAACAAAAAAAACTAATCAATGTATGGGCTAAGTATATTTCAGGACATAGTCACAACAAAATGAATAGAACTAGAACATAATTGATAGATCTAAAAATTATAGCAAACAACCCAGTCTTCTACTTGTGAAAATCCATAATTAAATGTCTTATATTCTAACATTGTGATGTTAATTTTACTGTATATATTTATTATACTGTACTGTATGATTATATTATGCCTTTTATTTCATTTTTCTTGCTTCAGCTAAAATTTTAATTGCTGGATCACAGGAATCATTTGTGTATTCTTTTGTATTATTCACATGAGCTAAACATCAGCTGTACATCTAGTATCAAATACATATTTATTGAATGAAATATGTACATAATGTTTCATCAGGTTACATATTACATAGGAAATAAAACAAGTATATTGCACAAATATGGTGCATCATTTGTTTTAGTAACCAGAAGAGTGTCATGTAAACAGGCAGCTTAAAAACTAATGATATTTATATAGCAACAGGTTAGAATTCTTTTTTCTAAATAAATGTTATAGAAGGAAACATCTATTTAAACCATAGATAATAATCCTTGTTCTATATATTGTGATTTATAATAAATATATTGCAGCAATAAAGTTTTCCAAATATGTGGCAGCATCAAATTCTAATTGTAATAAAAATGTTTTTCAAAGCTCTTTTGAAAGTATGCATGGCTCATTACACTCTTTGAGAATTGTTAACTGATATGAGTCATTATGAAAATTTGACAGATGGAAAAATAAAAGACTCAGAGATACAGTCATTCCTGATGTCGCTCTAGAGACACTGAAAATATAGATCACCTTATTAGTGCATTACAGACTGTTTACTATACATACAGACCTCACAGTTTTTTTAACCAACTTCTCCCAGGCTACTCTAATTTTAAAAAGTTATATTTCCTGGTTTATAGTCTATGGGAATTTGAATAGAATTTGTATCCCACTGTTGTGTGAAATAATGTAAATCTCAATTATGTTGAATTGGTTCATAGTGCTTTTCAGGTCTACTATATGCTTATTTAACTTATATGCAGAGTACATCATGAGAAACGCTGGGCTGGAAGAAGTACAAGCTGGAATCAAGATTGCCGGGAGAAATATCAAACACCTCAGATATGCAGATAACACCACCCTTATGGCAGAAAGTGAAGAGGAGCTAAAAAGCCTCTTGATGAAAGTGAAAGAGGAGAGTGAAAAAGTTGACTTAAAGCTCAACATTCAGAAAACAAAGATCATGGCATCTGGTCCCATCACTTCATGGGAAATAGATGGGGAAACAGTGGAAACAGTGGCTGACTTTATTTTGGGGGGCTCCAAAATCACTGCAGATGGTGATTGCAGCCATGAAATTAAAAGATGCTTACTCCTTGGAAGAAAAGTTATGACCAACCTAGATAGTATATTCAAAAGCAGAGGCATTACTTTGCCAACAAATGTCCATCTAGTCAAGGCTATGGTTTTTCCTGTGGTCATGTATGGATGTGAGAGTTGGACTGTGAAGAAAGCTGAGTGCCAAAGAATTGATGCTTTTGAACTGTGGTGTTGGAGAAGACTCTTGAGAGTCTCTTGGACTACAAGGAGATCCACCCAGTCCATTCTAAAGGAGATCAGTCCTGGGTATTCTTTGGAAGGAATGATGCTAAAGCTGAAGCTCCAGTACTTTGGCCACCACATGTGAAGAGTTGACTCATTGGAAAAGACTCTGATGCTGGGAGGGATCGGGGGCAGGAGGAAAAGGGAACGACAGAGGATGAGATGGCTGGATGGCATCACTAACTCAATGGATGTGAGTTTGAGTAAACTCCGGGAGATGGTGATGGACAGGGAGGCCTGGCATGCTGCAATTCATGGGGTTGCAAAGAGTCGGATATGACTGAGAGACTGAACTGAACTGAACTGAACTGATATCCTTCTAACTTTCTGTCTATTCACTCCATTAATTTTTGAGAGTTTGATATTAAAACTCCAACTAAAAATCTTAATTTACCTACTAAAAATAATTGCAATATATAGTAGAACTATATTTATCTTTGTTCTGTATTTTCTAAGTCCCCTGTAAATGTGTTATCATAGTTTCATAATTTAAAAAATAAAAAAGAAAGAACTCCCCCCAAAATGAAGTGGGTTTTTTTTTTAAGTTGGGTAATTCATGGTATTGTATAGTGGTAATCATGATATTTGTATTTATTTTCATAACTGTCTTGAGGATCAAATATTTTGGTTTTCATAGAGATTTGAATATTTCAGGTTCCTTCACTTTTCTAAAGCTATATGTTGGGACTTAGAAGCAGAGACAATGTCTGTTGTTCACTGCTGGATTCCTATCAGTTAGGATTGAAGCCAGGACACTGCAAACACTTGACCAGTAGTTATGAATTCATGCATGTTGTCCTCTGCCACTGGCTTTAACTTTCAAGAATACTACTTTTTAATATTATATAGTAATAATACCTATCTACATAATTTTGTTTAGAGGACTGCCATGTTTTGTGCTTGGCATGGTTTCGCCAAGCCTTCTCCCTCTCTGATTAAAGAAGTTTTAGATATTAAATGCTTAATAAAAGATAGGAGTAAAAGTAAATAAAATATTACCTTCAAAGTAATTAATATGTCTACCTTTTTCTTAGCTTAAGTAACACTTTAGTAAAGGAGAGTTTAAGTCTTTTTTAAATTGTTATTTTATTGTGTTGCTAGAGTTGTTTAAAGATTATCTATAGTTAATTATTAATTCAACTATGTTTATAAGCAAAATGCTGTCTTCTAAATCTATTATCACTGGTATTGAAAAGGATTTGGTAAAGTTAATGTAACATTACCTCTTGTCTTGACAAAGAAATGTCACTCCTGCCCTAGAGGTATTTAAATGTACCCTGAATAAAAATGCTCTTCAGTGTTTCCATGTTATCATCACAAATAACTAGTTCAGCATTTATAGTTATCAGCATTATGAAAATAGCCAAGAGGGCTAATTAGCTTATATGGAAAATGTAAATTCAGACAGATTGATAAACTTCTTTGTAAACTAAATTTTAGCCATCATTACACTACAAGTGGTGAGGCTCAAATATGTATTGAACTTTTGCCAGGCCACATCTGTCAATTATCTATATATTTTATGTCCTTATGTTTTATTGAGTTGTATCACAAGCCTTTTGAGTAGGATTTCTGTCTTGGTAATTAGCATGGACTACCTGGTTTAAAATCCACTACCTGCAATATTTAGAGAAAACTGGGAAAGAGTAGCAGCTTCAAATAAGAAGAGCAGTATAATTCACTGAGCGGACTCCGAAGTTGGACTCAATGTGCATAATGCACTTCAGGAATATAATTTCTCCCACACTTTGGCCTCTCAGTTTGCTGAATTCTTTTTCTGCAGTAATATTATCTTCCAACCTGTTTCAGCTGTATAGTATCACGGTGACACTGCAGTGTTCAATATGGTAGACACATGGATATTCATATTTAATTAAAATTGGATTCAATGTACAATTAAAATTTCATTCCTCAGTTGCACTAAACACATTTCAAGGGTTCAATATCTATGTGTGCCTAATGGCCATTGCATCATACAGTTCTTATATAGAACATTTCTATCATCACAGAAAATTTCACTGGCTAGTACTGCTATAGACATTGCATTCAGTAACTACAATCTTGCCCTATGCTCAGCTGCATGCTTTGTACTTTTATCAACGCCTCCTATATTTTCTTAAAACTCTTTGTTTTACTATGACTTCAAAAATCTTTTAATTCTATCAGTTACTCTAATTCATCAATTTCCAAACTTTTAAATCTCAGGAACACTTTATACTTTAAAAAATTTCTGAGGGTACCAGAAAGCTTTTCTTTATGTTGCTGTCTACTGTTTTTTGTTGTAGCATAAGTAAAAAATTAAAATAATTTAAATGTTTATTAACAATATAAATATAACTTTTAACAACAATTGGGAAAACTATTGTATTTCCCAAGCAAAAATAAACTTTAAGAGAAAAGTAACACACTTTTGAAAATCTCTTTAAAAGAATGCAGATGGATTCTCCTATGAATTCTCCTATGTTTCTGTCATTAGGTTTTAACATATACATCAGGAACTTCTATAAAACTCCACTGTAGATTTATGAGAACATAAGAGTGAAAAGACAAGTAGCATGTTAGTATAATGAAAACAGTTGGGATTCCTTGAAAAGATCTTGGGGTGTCCAAACCACACACTGAGAACTACCATTCATGATGCTACCATCTTTTCCTTGTTCCTTACTGCATGAGGTCCTCTATCCCCTTTTAGCCAATTTAATACTCTTTTACATACAAAAATAATTTTATCACCTAGATTTATTTATCACACTGGTTTTAGCCACAACCATGGTTAAATATGTTTCTGCCCTATTCCACAACTGCTTCTGTGAAGATTAAAGCTGGGGAAAAGACACTTGATCATGTGGACTGATCTCATTTCATGCCCTTTAACCTCAAAAGGACTCTCAGTATTGCCAGATACTAATACTATGCATCATAAACTCTTAAATGTCTATTTGCTAGTTTCCCCTTTAACCCTTCAGTTCAGTTCAGTCACTCAGTTGTGTCCAACTCTTTGCAAACCCATGGAATGCAGCAGGCCAGGCTTCCCTGCCCATTACCAACTCCGGGAACTTACTCAAACTCTTGTCCATCGAGTTGGTGATGCCATTCAATCATCTCATCCCCTGTCGTCCCCTTATTCTCCTGTCTTCAATCTTTCCCAACATCAGGGTCTTTTCCAAAGAGTCTGTTTTTCACATGGCCAAAGCATTGGAGTTTCAGCTTCAGCATCAGTCCTTCCAATGAATATTCAGGACTGATTTCCTTTAGGATTGACTGGTTGGACCTCCTTGCAGTCCAAGAGACTCTCAAGAGTCTTCTCCAACACCACAGTTTAACCCTTAACTCTCCAAATTTCTTCCCTTATGTGCACTCTCAGTCAACACCCTCCAACCTCATTGAGGAAGGCAAGCATTCAGGGAACTTCCAACAGACTCACACCAGCTATTGTACCTCCTTCAGCATTTATCTATTCATATGTGATCTCTGCTGCTATCGAAGACTATGGAAGAGCACTCCACAAGCCTGTCTAAAGTCAATGGTTCTGTGGGAGCACAGATACTATCCTCTCTCCTCTACAACAATAATTCTTCCCTTTCCCTTTGACATCATCAATATTCTTCTTTATTGGCACATTCTCATCACCATCAACACAAGCTGCTAAGTTCTTTCTGTTGATCCCATTTACACGTAGCTACTTATCTAGTAAAAATGTTCAGAAAGTCACATATAAGCCCTTTTTCCAAATTCACTTTTCAATTCATTCTTAAACATACTCTAATCAAGCCTTTCCCCCTATCATCTCAGAAACTGCTTCTGTCAATTGCCAAAACCAACAGTTAGTTTCCAGTTCTCCCTATGGTTGACTTACCGAAGTATTTGACACAATCGATTACCTTTTCCCTTTGGATGTGTCAAGGGAGTGTGTAATTTCCTCAGTTCTGTCTCATCATAACAAAAATTTGAAGCGATGGATCAGCATTACAGCTCATGGACAGACCAGTGCCACAGTTCTCAGATGGACCAGTGTTACAGCTCCGAGTTACAGCTCAGTTTTATTTAGAAAATAAAGGAAAATGCATCCTCGAGGCACGAGGGCATGACTACCCAAAAGATGTGAAGAGAAGAGCAAGAGACCCCCAGCCCTTTGGGGGGCCAGCCTTATGTAAATAGGGCTAGCCAGGAGTGCTGTTTGTTCTACCTGAGGTCCTCACTCCGGTCCGCGGACCTTCCGATGTCCTATTTTCGTGGGCTTTTCCCTTCCTTGTCTTTTAGCCACCGCCATCCTGGAATCCTTTTTCCTATTCTAACTACCTAACAGATGCATACCTTTTCTTGGCTTTCAGGACACTGCTTTCCTATGCTGTTTCCTCAGCTTCTACCTGATCTCTTAATTTTAGAGTATGTAAATCCCACAGTCCTTCATCTTCTTCTATCTATACTTGCTATTTTGGTGATCTTATGCAGATTTTAACATCACCTCTATGCTGTTAATTTCCAAATTAAAATCTTCAAGCCAAATCTCTCTGTTGAACACTAGACTTGTATAGCCAAACACACACTCTCTTCACATTTCCACTTAGAGGTCAGATAGATAAGTTGCATTAATTTTTAATTATGATCTCTATCTACAGAATTTCTCCTCTTGGTAGTTAGCAAAATTTTCCCTAGCAGTGCTCAGGGCAAAGACAGGATCCTCATCAATGGCTTCCTTTGTCTTCATCCCTCATTCAGTCCATCATCAAACCCTACCTGTTACCTCTGCTAAAATGTGGCTAAGAAACTGAATGTTAATGAGTAAGAAACTTAGTGTGGCTAAGAAACTGAACTTTAAATGTTACTTAATTCAAATTAAATTAAATTAATAGTCACCTATGACTGATAACTGCCATAGTAGCACAGATCTAGACTAACTACTAAAATTATAAACGTTAAGTATTGGGGGAAAATAACTAATAATAATAGCAAGTATATGTAAAAGAAAGTAAGACAGGAAAGAAGAAAGAATATAAACTTGTCAAGACGAAGAGAATGCAAAAGGATCCTTGAGTGCTAGGCTCATGTATATGTTGCACGTGCTTGGCACAGAATAAGTACTAAGTATATACTGAGTGAATGTTGCCATTAATGGTAGAATAAGTACTAAGTATATACTGAGTGAATGTTGCCATTAATGGTGGAATAAGTACTAAGTATATACTGAGTGAATGTTGCCATTAATGGTGGAATAAGTACTAAGTATATACTGAGTGAATGTTGCCATTAATGGTAGAATAAGTACTAAGTATATACTGAGTGAATGTTGCCATTAATGGTAGAATAAGTACTAAGTATATACTGAGTGAATGTTGCCATTAATGGTTTTATATGTTATGCCTTCAATTAGTAGACCATTAGACAAGTTAAGATTGTGTATACTTTTTGTATTTTGTGTGTGTGTGTGGTTTCTCTTTTGTTTCTACTATTTTCAAATCCAAAGAATTAATGTTTTATGTCAAAACTTAGAAAAATAGCATCAGTCTTTATCACTGTTCGCAAAAATGTTTTAGGTGGTGTTATGTTCCTTATCATTTTCTTAACGTGCAACCCTTTGCATATGAAGTAAGATGTGGTTTACGTGATAAAGTTATTTGCTGCTGACTTTTAGGATTGCAGTTATCCACAATCAGACAGAGAATGTGTTCTCAATCACTGGAGAGGGACCAAGTTTCTTTATATATTATTTAGATGATCTTAAGTCTCTGGATATATTACAGATTAAATATATTTTCTCTAAAAAATATTGCTGTCAATAGAACTTATTACTTCCTGTGGCTATACCAATACATTAATTTCTAGTACTTAGAAGGATCTAAGTTTCCTAAAGGCTTCTGTTGGTTAAGTATGATGCATTTTACTTTAAGGGATATCTGCCAGAATAAAAGCCATATATAAAAAAGTACTTGTACTGTCTTAAAACTTTGCTTGTTGACTGCCTAAAAGAAAAGCAAATAGTAAATACTTAAGAAAGATTCTGTTATTTCATTCACTGGTATAGTTAATTCATGAAAAAACTCTTTTCTCTGTGTGATAGCATTAAGAACTGCTTTATAGGGATACAGTTATAAATCTCAGAATTGTAATTATAATTAATATTATTATATTATTATTATAATATTAATTATATTGTTGTATTAAATATTATTAATATTATTAATTATTATAATAATTATAATTATAATTAATTATAGGTCATAAAATGTGTACCTTTTACCAAAATAAGAATTTTCAATAATGGTCTGTAATGATCTATGCTCTAGAATAATGTATATTAGTTGTTATAGTGTGTTTTTTCTTCTTTACTGATTTTTATCAAGTGGGTCAGACATGACTGAAGTGACTTAGCAGCAGCAGCAGCAGCAGCATACTTCTCTGCTTAAATTTGAATGTTTATAATTCAAAATTGTATGGGGAAAAAGCTTAAAATAAATGTTTAAAATTCAACAAATTTTGGAGAAAATAGTCTATATTTTTTTATTTTACTTTTAGGCAAGCCTGCCCTTTTCACTCTCTGGAAAAGTGAGGATTCTGCTTTTTACATTATTGATCTATTAATCACATCTACCTAATGTGTGTGTGTGTGTGTGTGTGTCTATTTATATCTACTTATGTTTGGTACTTTCTAGAGAAAAAAAAAATCAATCCAGAATATACTCTTTAACTATATTCAATATTATATCAGAGAGAAGCAAAATGTGGATTATTCTCTCTTAGAAAATAAACAGAAACCACTTCTCTTAACACAAAATAAAAGCATCCTAAACATAAAATTTTAAGCTTCCGAAAAGTTTCTGCATGGACTATATCTTCTGGGGTAAACTATCTTCTGCGGTAAATTATCCCTAATAAAATGGAGTTAACTTGTATTAAGACCGAACCATGTTTTACTTTATAACATGCTAAAAACTTACCCTTCTTATGAGCTAGCAATCTCCTCTTTATTCTTGCTCCTTTATGACTTTAAAGATTATTTTTAAAGTTCTAATATATACAGCCTAGTAGAATATTTTCACCTTTTCAATCTCATCATATTAGTTAAAAACAAATTTGATGTCAGTCTGTAACCCACGGTAAATAACTTTATTACCTTTCTAGAAAAAAATGATCACAACCTGAGAATATGATCACACCATAACTGTGATCAGTGGATGTATCCCTAGAATTGAAGTTGATGTGATCGTGTTGCTAGGCTGATATAACATTTACGAAACTAGGACTCCTTCCTTGCTTTGGTGCATCATCTATGCAGGCGTAACTCTGCTCACACCCACACATGTTTATCTACTCACTTGTAAGAAATGTAGTCACTCTGGCTTAGTTTAGATTTATCTGCAGAAGTTTTAAAAATAAATTGTAGTGCTTCAATATAACTTAAATGTTTGTAGGAAAAGTGCATAAGGTTTTTATTTAAAAACATTTGCTTTCAAATCCAAATAGGAATTTACCAGAAAGAACCTTATAGATTATCTAAATTATCTAAACTATTAAAATTTTGTAACCTAGTGAATTAAGGAAACTTAGACACAAAGTACATGCTACCTTTTAACCAAAGCTGATGAAGGCAGATGAAAGCAAAACTAGGAGTGCTGGTTAGAATACATCTAGAATTTCACATTCAGTTAGATGCTCCTTTTAAAGCTGTGTTTATGAGCTAGAAAGCATTAGAAGACAGTGACAGGGAAAATGAGGATTCCAAATCAAATGAATTTATATATTAATTTCTTTATATACTTTCCCCTTGTTGTGGGCTTCCCCCAGGGCTGGGTAGATAAAGAATCTGCCTGCAATGCAGAGATACACGAGACTAACATTCAGTCCCTGGGTAAGGAAGATCCCCTGGAAAAGGATATGGCAACTCACACCAGTATTCTTGCTGGGATAATCCCCGGCAGGCTACACCCCATGTGGTCACAAAGAGTTGGACATGACTTAGTGACTAAGCACACATACCCTTATTTTATTCCATAGTTGTTTTGAGGTAGATATATGTAGGTAGAAATTCAAAAAGAATGAATTGTCAAGAGCAAGAGCAAAATTAAAACATGCAATGATTGCATAGTGACATAAGTTTTAATAACCATGTAGGATGTTTTGGACACATGGCCTCCTTTAGAGTTCTAGAGTTTCCTAAAATTCACTTAAGAAATATGGTTATTAATCTGACTCACATTGTTCCAAAAGGGGAAAAAATGCATGTGTATTACTCAGGTTCTTCCTGGCATTAAGCCTGAGAAAAATGACTCATGTGGTTCTTTATACTGGGAACACTGAGTAATGTCAAAGGCAATGTCCTCAACAACATTTCTCCAATAAGTAAAGTAACAGATTCCATATGGCGCTTACAGCATCCCATAGTGTAAGCCCAGGATGGAATACTGTGGAGAGCATTCCTTCAAGGAGCCAAGACCATGTTGCATACACACAGAATTTTCTGCACATTAATTTGATTCGGAGATAAAACTTTACTATCAAAATATGGATGACTTCAGACCAAGACACTGGGCATGTTGAGGACATTTCGGTGGTGGGGAAGGAGGGCGGAGGAAGTTGTGTGAGCTGTACAACTGAGTATTTGTTCATCTGTTTCCCCCAGTATTTGTGCCTGGGGCCAGGCTGCTTGCATTTAATTCTACCTGTGCTTCTTATTCCCTGCATAACTTAAACGAACAGTCAAAGCCTCCTGTACTCCTTGGGGGATCATGATATTTCTACTTCATAAAACTGTAGTGAGAATAGAAAGAGTAAACACGAGTTAAGTCCTGTGAAAGGAGCCTGGCATCCATCAGAGAATGCGTAACTGTTACTTTATCCTCAAAGCTGAGAAGGGCTAATACAAGAAGTGATAGCTTGTTCTGTTTGAGAGGTGGAATTAGGATAGATTCTGTCAATCCTCAGTGTTTAAGAGCTTGGTATTTGCTAATTTGCCCACTCACTAAAATTTATTTGTAAACTCAAAATTAATAATAGGGTGAGCCTCTTAATACATGCAGACATGTTCTGAGCGGCAAAATATGCGCCACCCATTGTGCATATTCTCCGCTGAAGCTAAACAAGGCAAAGCTCGGCCTTGTTTCAGCTTTTATACTATCAACTATGTCCTTTTCACTGTCTAGTTAGTACCTTCTCCACCCCCGCCCCAATATTTTTGTGCTTTTTCTTTTTCTTGGTAGCTTTGCTGTTTAAAATTTGCAGCAACATGGACTGACCTGGAGATAAACATACTAAGTGAAGTAAGTGAGACAGAGAAAGACAAATATCATATAAAATTGCTTACATGCAGAGTCTAAAAACAATGATACAAATTAACTTATTTAAAAAACAGAAACAGACTCACCGACTTAGAGGAGGAGCTCATGGTAATCAGGGGTAAAGGGCTGGGGGGAGGAATACATTGGGAGTTTGGGATTGACACGTACAGACTTGTTTTATAGCAAGGAAACTCTACCCAATATTCTGTAATAATCTAAGTGGGAAAAGAACTTGATAAACACTAGATAAACTGATAGATAAACTTGATAAACAATAGATAAACTTGATAAACAATAGATAAACTGATAGATAAACTTGATAAACAATAGATAAATTGATAGGTAAACTTAATAAACAATAGATAAACTAATAAACAACTGAATCACTTTGCTGTGCACCTGACACTAACACATTGTTAATCAACCATGCTGCAATGTAAAATGAAAATTTAAATAAATAAATTTATTTATAAAATTGTCCCCAAGCATAGTTTGAAAGTGCTATCCAGTGTTTCTAAGGCAAGACAGCTGTGTTTTTTGGAATGAAATTTGGCAAGGACTAAAGAACAAAAGGGCAGTGACAAAAGTCTGGAGTCTGAGCTGCTTTAGGAGTCAGTGTGGCTTTAGTTGTAACATTGAAATATTAAAGGACCATTAACCTCAATCATAGAGAAAGCAAACAGGTTTCATGTTTCTATTAGATTCAGGCATGAATCTAATAGCTTTGAGGAAAAATTAAGACACATAGAAAGCAAAAAAAAAAAAAAAAGACACATGGAAAGCAGATATTTTTCTTTAAAAATATTTTGGAATGATAAAATATTTAAGAATTTTGCTTTTTATAAGAATTTATAGTTTGGACAAAACTACTGTTTTTTTTTGGTTGTTTTATTTTGCCTTTTTATAGTTGTTAGTGCTTAACTGACTATTCAGATATTTGCATTTATAACTGCATCAGGGCAAGTTGAGTTTGCCTGATTTTGTATGTAATGTCTATGATGTGGCATATTCTAAATTAACAAGATTATACTCAATGAGTCCTTATTTTACTTAAGTACTCCATTGTACTTGCTGTACTAATAATACTTTATTATATATCTATCACTGGGCTCTGTTAAGAAGGAAGAATTATCTGAATATGTAAACATTTTAGCTCCACACCTGGTTACAGACCAATTTCCTTGTCTATAGCTTAAACATCGTATGTTCACATGCCCACAGGTGAGGAGGAGGGTGGGTCAACCTACTGCTGTGACATTCTCTACACTTCCGGTTAGGTGGCTTTTATAGAAAACACTTACTTTTATAACTAACAATTCCTCCTATGGAATTGCAAGATTGCCCATTCTAAATAGCAGGAACTTTCTCTGAAACGAAATGTTATAAAAGGAGTAATTTAGGCTATAGTCATAGAGGCACTTTTTTCTCTCTGTAAGTAAGGATTACATTTCCTATAATTCAAAGGAAATGTTGACTCATTATTTCAAGCTATCTCAAAATGGATTTATTTTTTCCTGCTGGCTTTGTAAAAACATATATTGCAAATGCGTGGTGTGTATGTGCATTGTCAGTCATGTCTGATTCAAACTCAAGGACTGAAGTTCGTGAGGCTCCTCTGTCCATGGGATTACCCAGTCAAGAATACTGGAGTGGGTTGCTATTTCCATCTCCAGAGGATCTTCCTGACCCAAAGACTGAACCCACATCTCCTGTGTCTCCTGAATTAGCAGCTGTATTCTTTACCACTGAGCCACCTGCGAAAACTAGCTTAGCTTTGAATCATTTACTTCATTTTTAATAAATGATAAAAAATATTCCTAGGTCTTGGAAAAATGGTCTAGTATAGAGATACACATATAAAGTAGTTATATGTTAAATCCATACCTCAGTTGACTTAGACCAAAGTGTCTTAGCTTCAATTCCTAGCACAATGAGGGAGCTTCCAAAATAGCAGTTTTATAATTTGCACTATTCTCTGGGAAGACCTAGCCAGAGCAGGGCTGGCATGACAGTTATGACTGTCTTCCAAAGTCTATTTTTCTCATAAATCAGTAAAATGTAGTTGGATCTTCCAGCTTTTATCATAACTGGGCCAGAGAACCAGAAGACTCCAAGACTGCACAAGTCATCTACCCACGACAGAGTAGATACAAGTCTATGATAAAATCAACTAGAATCATATGCATTGACTCACATCATTGGAATGAAATGGATCAAAGTTTGCATTAAGGCCTAAAGGTGACATCCCACTGCTTTGTTATACATTTGAACAGGAGCTTCTGCTGATAACTATTATGTATTTTTCTAGAAAGTTTAAAGATGAGAACCAATCCTGATTTTTATTTCTATATTTGGGTAGAATAAGCTTTGGAGTTGAATTTTGTTCACTGTGACATAATCTTTTGAAAAATAAATTGCTTATTTGCTTGGCTACAATTGTCTTTGTAGTCTTTAGAAGAGGTAAAACTGCAAGGTGACTAATGTGTTCTCTGAATCTGTCATTCCCTCAAATTTTATAAATACTTGCTATGTTTTACTGATAATTAATCACTGAAATAAATGTAAATTGTGAAAATGTATCCACACTAAATGTAATTCCTCAAGAAAAAAAATGCAGTATTCACAGAAGTTAGGAAACGGAATAACAAAGTGGACATCTCTTATTGTCACTACCCAACTTTGGATCTAGATTACTGACAGTACCTTAAGTCCCCCTGTGTATGCTTCTCAACCCATCTTATTGTCTCACCTGCATACTCCATCCTGATTTTGAATTGGAGCTGGCCATTTATTTGCCTTTTATTCTGTTTAAACTATCTTATCACTTTATGTATGCATGTACATAAGTACTAAGTCACTTCAGTCATGTCTGACTCTTTGCGACCCTATGACTGTTGCCTGCCAGGCTCCTCAGTCCATGGGACTCTCCAGGCAAGAATACTGGAGTGCGTAGCTATTTCCTTCTCCAAGGGATCTTCCTAACCCAGGGATCAAAATCATACCTCTTCCTCTCTTGCATTGGCAGAGGGTTCTTTACTACTCTGAAAGCCCTTACATGTATATAGACAACTTACATATTGTTAGATTTTGTTTGCTTTTGAGTTCAATAAAAATGTTGTCTTACCACTGTAATTAATATCTCTCCTCAAATATTTATCTCTAATGTTATTCTGTCTGTTGCTGCATATATATTTCATTTTTCATTAATCATTTCAATAATGGCTATATAATGCTTCATTTTTTAATATACTATAATCTGCTTCTATAGTGTTTTCTCCAAGGACGTGTCAGTTGTTTTCAGTTTTATTTACTGCAGTATCTAAGTACCTGTTTCCTGGCACATCTTCCAAGAGTAGAGCACAGGGCTGTGGAAAATGCATATGTTTATCTCCACAGGGCAACGCTAAACTGTCCTTCAAAGTAGTTGTGCAACAAATATACCTCCAACTGTACAAAAGAGTCCCATTGGTTCCCACGCACAACAGCCCTCAGCATCATCAGATATCTTAATTTTTTAATCTAATTTGGAGAAATAAATGTACATAAGTGAATATGAACATTCCTTATCACTATCAATTTTCCTATAGTTAAGATCTTTAATGTTTCCTTCTCAGTGAAATGCTTGTTCATGATTTTTTAAAACTGACTATTTTTTAGAGCATCTTCAGGTTCACAGCAAAACTCAGAAGGTACAAAGATTTCTTATATACCCTGTGCCCCCACAAATGGACAGACTCCCCCATT
Organism: Ovis aries; assembly: GCF_016772045.2. Taxonomy (NCBI): domain Eukaryota; kingdom Metazoa; phylum Chordata; class Mammalia; order Artiodactyla; family Bovidae; genus Ovis; species Ovis aries. The sequence goes on along the minus strand of NC_056057.1, from coordinate 38,180,098 downwards.
ATCAACACCCTGATCTTCATGGATTCAGTGCACTTGTCTACTGATTGGTATGGATTCTTTCTTAACAGTCATATATTTCAGAGTGTCTGGCTTGTCCTTTCACTGTTTTATGGTGTCTTTTGAAGAACGGAAGTTCTTAATTTAATTTGGTAGCTTATCAATCTTTTCTGGTTATAATTTTTCTGTTTGTTTGAAAAATCTTATTCTATCCCAAGGCCATGAAAGTATCTTTCTACATATTCTTACCAAACTTTTTCTCTTTTTCCCTTTCACATTTAAGGCTTTAACCTACATGGAATGGGTTATTGTATACAATAATTCAAGACTCTACTATAATGCTTTTGGATAGAAATAACATAATCCAAGTTTAATGAGTATTTTAAATCCTGTCACTTGAAATAGAAGGGCTTTAATAAACTTTAACGGAGGTAGAAAGAATAAATGCACTGTCCTAACTGGGTCAGTAGGGGAATCAAGCAATCAATATAAGTAAAATTTGGACACATAACCACAGTCACAGAGATATTCAAAATAAGGGCCCCAAGTGTTAAATCATGTGAAAATTATGGAAAAATGAGAATGTGTGCTTACAAGGACTCATGCACACTTCTGCTTCACAGATAGGTAATCTGCTTTGGCTGTCTTTTATGCTTGACTATGGATTGTTTCATCTTTGGCCTTCAAAATTCTAAGACTTTATCTTAAGAGTGGTAAATGTCTTTTACATAATATACTCAGTAAATGTTTATGTGACTGAATTGAATCACATACTATAATATAATGAAATGAAGAATTTATGTTATAGATCTAGATGACTGACAGGAAGGAAAGAAGGGAGAGATGGAAGAAAGGGGAGGGGGATGAATGACGGAATAAAAGGCTTTCATTGTCTAAGTCCAGTGTCACAACAGCTTTCGAAAACTTTTTTTAAATTTTTCTTAAATTTGTGAATAAGAAGCCTTTCTGTGGAAAAGTAAAGGAAAGAAACACAGGACAAGAATTATTTGCAACCTTCAACTAGGATAGATGTATATAACAAAGGGTGAGTGTGTAGCAGGAACAGGGTAATGCAAGCACCAGGGAGGTTAAGGCATATCTCATAAGACCCTGGAGGCCGTTCTTCCTTCCCTTTTCTTTCCTTTGTTCTTTCTTTTTCTCTTTTGTCACAAGAAAGCTGCTTTAAACAACTTCTGATTATTTGGGTGCTCCTTTCCTCCCATGCTCTCATGGGCTGTGAGACAACATCCTCTTGTTGCCTGTCTACCATTACACATAATGTTTTTTTAATGACCCTTTTCTACCTTCTGAAAATGGAAATGGCTTGACAGCGAATGTTCCATGACTTCTAATGGGTTCCTTCTTCCTTAGTACTGAAATAAAGTTATTTGGTAAAGGAAACTCACTTACCCTAAGCAATTTTGTTTTAAAATGATGCTGATTTGAATTTCTTACCTAGCAAGCACTCATGCACTAAGACGCATATACCTTTCAAGTGCAATAGGGCTAATGATGTAAATGAGCTAAAGTAATAGTAGTTGTTAGCGGTATTAACCATTGCTTGTGGCGTGCTGCGATTCATGGGGTCGCAAAGAGTCGGACACGACTGAGTGACTGAACTGAACTGAACTGAACTGTGACACAAACACCATAATTAGATGTAGTTCTACACAAATTCACTTAAAATTTTTCAGACAAATATTTTCACCGATGTGTAAAGAAAATATATTTCTTTCTGGTTATTTCACTGATTAATGCAAGCTTAAAGACTTACTTTGGAGAAGGCAATGGCAACCCACTCCAGTACTCTGGAAAATCCCATGGACAGAGGAGCCTGGTGGGCTGCAGGCCATGGGGTCCCTAAGAGTCGGATATGACTGAGCATCTTCACTTTCAATTTTCACTTTCCACTTTCATTCATTGGAGGAGGAGATGGCAACCCACTCCAGGGTTCTTGCCTGGAGAATCCCAGGGACGGGGGAACCTGGTGGGCTGCCATCTCTGGGGTAGCACAGAGTGGACATGACGGAAGCAACTTAGCAGCAGCAGCAAAGACGTACTTAGAACTGTAGAGCCCAAAGAGAATGAGCACAATATTTTCCTAATGTATCTAATTGAAGTGGATGATTGATATTTAAGGAGAAGGCAATGGTAACCCACTCCAGTACTCTTGCCTGGAAAATCCCATGGACGGAGGAGCCTGGTAGGCTGCAGTCCATGGGGTCGCTAGGAGTCGCACATGACTGAGTGACTTCACTTATCACTTTCATGCATTGGAGAAGGAAATGGCAACCCACTTCAGTGATCTTGCTTGGAGAATCCCAGGGATGGGCAGCCTGGTGGGCTGCCATCTATGGGGTCACACAGAGTCGGACATGACTGAAGCGACTTAGCAGCAGCAGCAGCAGAAGTGGCAAAAATGAAGGAATCAGTAAGTCCTTCGCACTCACAATTTTAATATGTGTATGCATATATATATATGTATATATACATATATTTTTGATATACATTGACAGAATTTTCCAGTTTCAGATTTATATTACTGATTTCATTGCAAATGAGTATTTTTAGTACAGAAAATTAGAGCTAGAGAAGTATTTCATATTCTAGCAAATTAATCATTTTAATCAGTTGTCTGTTGATTACAATTGGTTCAGATATTCCTAAAACAGAAATCTTTACTTAAGTTTCTCTCTGTATTCTACAGTTAATTTGTCTGCTACATACAAATACTTTAACAATGTGTCATTTGGTAATATCACTTGATTTGGAGAAAAACAAAGTTGTTGGGATTTTTTTTCTCAATAGAATTGAAAGCCTAACAAAATTGGTTAGAGTTTAAATCTATTGAGTCTCTAAGGCAGCAGTAATTTTTCAAGTGTTTCATAGGATCATAGATGAATTTTCATAAGTTAATTGCTAGCTATTGAGTAGCTCGGGAGAGACCACCAAAGTGATTTTGATTTGACTAATCACTATTTTTAGGGGTCTAAATGATAAAAAGGTGCTGACATCTGAAACAGATAAAATCAGCAAAGATATAAAACTCCGTGTTATCATTGTTCACTGAAAAGCTATTTTCTTGAATTCCACATTCATTTGGTAAATTATATTAGCATTTGTTATGCTCACAAACTATATTTGATGGTGAGATTAAAACCATATGTTTTTAAATCACACAAGGAAGGAACGTTGCTGCTAAAGCAAAGCAATGCATATCTGTAGAAAATTGCAATATTTGCTCCTTCTAATCCTCTCTTCTCCTCCCTTTCTTCTATATTTCCACTTTTGACTTGTGGAGAATGATTGCAAATATAATTTGTATAAGTTGCTCTGTTGATTAGCATTTGATCTGTTTGTTTTCTGAGAAACTTCAGGTATCAGAATGCTTATAGCCATAAATAAGAAGACCCAATTTAAAGTGGCTAGAAGATAGAGATACCCTTTACTTCTAACACAAAATCTGAGAGCAAGGCATTTTTGGCTTCTTCCCTGAGGTCCAAGATGGTTACCACAGTCAGAGGGGTCATTTGGAGAGGAGAATATTTACCATCTGTGTGCTTCATTCTTTTAGAAAGGAAAAAAACAAAGCAAAGCAAAAACAAATCCCAGACATTCTCTCAGGTTCTCTTTGTCTCTACTAGCTTGAATGCTCATGCTTTAACTACACGTTGCTGGGAAAGCAAGTAGCTGATAATCAGCTATTACAGTGGAAGACAGGCTCTGCTGGAGAAAAAAGAAGTAGGGGAGAATGATGCTATATCTTTGGCAGACAGCTCATACTTCTGCTAGCTATGCATTACAGTGTCTATTTCCAGAAAGCCTCATCAATGCTATGAACTGCTTAAATTTTCCTTGACTGATAAATGAAAAATGGTATCATTTTAACTTGAAACTTTTTTATAATAAAAGTGTGAACAAACATATTACTTCAATGCTCCTGCAATAATGGGAAAACTATTTAATTGGATTTCGTTATATGTGAGTGCTATTGTAATTTCTCTGATATTTAAAACATAATTTTCTGATTAGGTATTGAATTAACAGGGTTGCAAATTCAAAATGTATAAAAAGGTATGCAGTAAATATTTTTCACTTAAAGAGATCTTTTCATATAATATTTGTACATTGTTTTACATAGTTTAATATAGAACAAATATATAAAATATTTTCTCATTCTTTTTATTTAACTAGCCCTTTGTTGATAGATTTTGAATTTTTTCCAATAATTTGTTATTATAAAAAATGAGGTACTATAATAAAAAAACACATTCATTAAATATACATGTAAATAAATTTGAATGAAATGCAGGATCAAATTTATATACATTTGTATTTTTGAGAAGCATTGTTTAATTTTCCATGGAGTTTGTTAAAAAAAAACAAACCTACACTTGCATCTATAATATATGATAGTCTGTGATTCTCCATAGACTCATAAACATACCATATAGTTAGATGACTTTGACATTAGAATAAAATTTATATAACAAGGATGGTAAATTTTCCAATGTTCTTTTCTATAACTAATCTTGAACCATATTTCTTTGAGTTGTATATCTTTATTCTTTCTGATTTTTCGTGTTTTTTATATATTGAGGGGATTAATTTTTCTGTAAAACACATTGCAAAACCTTTTCTTTTTGCAAAAAGTGTTGTTTCTACTATGCCTTTGTTAATGATATAATTACAGAAGTGATAATTATATATAGTCAAATTAAATAAGCATTTATGGCCCTTTGTCTTTATTTTGTTCTTTGCTATGAAGAAGCTTATGCAAAAAAAAAAAAAAAAAAGATAAAAACTGAACTTGTTCCCAAGTCTTCATTCTGCATCACAGAGAAAATACAGACACTTCAGGCTAACTCAATCAAGCCAGGATACCTCATTTAACTCAGGCAATTTCTTCTCCCTCAAGTCCCTAGTTTTAGGTTTAAGTTCAAGGGCTAATTTATTCAAAAGCAAAGACATTACTTTGCCAACAAAAGTTCGTCTAGTCAAGGCTATGGTTTTTCCAGTGGTCATGTATGGTTGTGAGAGTTGGACCTTGAAGAAAGCTGAGCACCAAAGAATTGATGCTTTTGAACTGTGGTGTTGGAGAAGACTCTTGAGAGTCCCTTGGACTGCAAGGAGATCCAACCAGTCCATTCTAAAGGAGATCAGTCCCAGGTATTCTTTGGAAGGACAGATGCTGAAGCTGAAAGTACTTTGGCCACCTCATGTGAAGAGTTGACTCACTGGAAAAGACTCTGATGCTGGGAGGGATTAGGGGCAGGAGGAGAAGGGAATGACAGAGGATGAGATGGCTGGATGGCATCACCGACTTGATGGATGTGTGTTTGAGTGAACTCCGGGAGTTGGTGATGGACAGGGAGGCCTGGCGTGCTGCAATTCATGGGGTTGCAAAGGGTCGGACACAACTGAGCAACTGAACTGAATAGAACTGAATATACTGCCACATCTTTGTGGGCCTATATTTGATTTGTATGTATACATTAGTTCAGTTCAGTTCAGTCACTCAGTCGTGTCTAACTCTGCAAACCCATGGACTACAGCATACCAAGCCTCCCTGTCCATCACCAACTCCCGGAGTATACTCAAACTCATGCCTATTGAGTCGGTAATGCCATGTAACCATCTCATTCTCTGGTGTCTCCTTTTCCTCCTGCCTTCAATCTTTCCCAGCATCAGGATCTTTTCAAATGAGTCTGTTCTTCGCATCAGGTGGCCAAAGTATTGGAGTTTCAGCTTCACCATCAGTCCTTCCAATGAATATTCAGGATTTATTTCAATTAGGATGAACCTGTTGGATCTCCTTGCTGTCCAAGGGACTCCCAAAAGTTTTCCCCAAGACCGCAGTCCAAAAGCATCAATTCTTTGGCATCCAGCTTTCTTTACAGTCTGAATCTCACATCCATATATGCCTACTGGAAAAACCATAGCTTTGACTAGATGGACTTTGTTGGCAAAGTAATGTCTCTGCTTTTTAATATGCTGTCTAGTTTGGTCATAACTTTCCTTCCAAGGAGTAAGTGTCTTTTAATTTCATGGCTACAGTCACCATCTGCAGTGATTTTGGATCATACAAAAAAAAAAAAATCAGCCACTGTTTCTACTGTTTCCCCATCTATTTGCCATGAAGTGATGGGACTGGATGCCATGATCTTTGTTTTCTGAATGTTGATCTTTAAGCCAACCTTTTCACTCTCTTCTTTCACTTTCATCAAGAGGCTCATTAGTTCTTCTTCACTTTCTGCCATAAGGGTGGTGTCATCTGCATATCTGAGGTTATTGACATTTCTCTCGGCAATCTTGATCCCAGCTTGTGTTTCTTCCAGCCCAGTGTTTCTCATGATGTACTCTGCATATAAGTTAAATAAGCAGGGTGACAATATACAGCCTTGACGTACTCCTTTTCCTATTTGGAACCAGTCTGTTGTTCCATGTCCAGTTCTAACTGTTGCTTCCTGACCTGCATACAGATTTCTCAAGAGGCAGGTCACGTGGTCTGGTATGCCCATTTCTTTCAGAATTCTCCACAGTTTATTGTGATCCACACAGTCAAAGGCTTTGGCATAGTCAATAAAGCAGAAATAGATGTTTTTCTGGAACTCTCTTGCTTTTTCGATGATCTAGCAGATGTCGGCAATTTAATCTCTGCTTCCACTGCCTTTTCTAAAATCAGCTTGAATATCTGGAAGTTCTTGGTTCACATACTGTTGAAGCCTGGCTTGGAGAATTTTGACCATTATTTTGCTAGCATGTGAGATGAATGCAAATGTGTGGTAGTTTGAGCATTCTTTGACATTGCCTTTCTTTGGAATTGGAATGAAAACTGACCTTTTCCAGTTCCGTGGCCACTGCTGAGTTTTCCAAATTTGCTGGCATATTGAGTGCAGCACTTTCACAACATCATCTTTCAGGATTTGAAATAGCTCAACTAGAATTCCATCACCTCCACTTTGTTCATAGTGGTGCTTCCTAAGGCCCACTTGATTTCACACTCCAGATGTCTGGCTCTAAGTGAGTAATCACACCATCGTGATTATCTGGGTTGTTAAGATCTTTCTTGTATAGCTCTTCTGTGTATTCTTGCCACCTCGTCTTAATATCTTCTGTTCTGTTAGGTCCATGTCATTTCTGTCCATTATCGAGCCCATCTTTGCATGAAGTGTTCGCTTTGTATCTCTAATTTTCTTGAAGAGAGCTCTAGTTGTTCCCATTCTATTGTTATCCTCTAGTTCTTTGCACTGATCACTGAGGAAGGCTTTCTTATCTCTCCTTGCTATTCTTTGGAACTCAGCATTCAAATGGGTATATCTTTCCTTTTTCTTTTGCTTTTTGCTTCTCTTCTTTTCATTACATGCATATATACATAAAATCAATGGATTTCCCAATATTAGGAATTTTTTTACTACTTTACTTATTTTTATATATAACAGGCTTTCATTTGATATAAACATTTTTAAACTTTTTAAAAGAACAAAGGACAAAAAATACCTTGCTGAGTTGTAGCTGACACGTATTAAAGTCACAGAAATGAAAACTTCATGTAGAATTTTTGTGCCACACAAAATAATCCACATATGTGATTGTATTTGATATTATACAAATGTTATTTTGTGGATATTCTTTACCACATACCTTCTTTTCCAATGTTGCTCTTTTAATTTATTTAGCTGCTCATTGCCCCAGATCATTTTTGACTGAGTCAGTTTATTAATGTTTTATGTTAAGAGATGTGCATGCTAGCATGCTGTCACTTCAGTAATGTCTGACTCTGTGTGACCTTATGGACTGCATTCTACCAGATTCCTCTGTCCATGAGGATTCTCCAGGCAAGCATCCTAGAGTGGTTTGCTGTGCCCTCCTTCAGGGGATCTTCAAGGGATAGCGTTTTCTAAGAGAAATCATTGAAGGGATAATTGCTCACAGGTAATAAAATAAATGTTACATTGTCAATAAATAGTTTATTAGTAGCAGTACCTCTTTATTGAATGCAATTATATGTACCAGGCACTATAAACCTTTTGTATTTCTTAAATCCTACAACAATCTTCATAGCTGAAGAAATTAGAGACAGAGAGATTATATGTTTCAAATATTTATTGCAAGCAAATGGAGGAACTGAGACTTGAACTCAAGAGGACTGGTTCCAGATTCTATGCTCTTAAGTGAAAGTGAAAGTGAAGTCACTCCATTGTGTTCAACTCTTTGCGACCCTGTGGACCGTAGCCCACCAGGCTCCTCTGTCCATGGGATTCTCCAGGCAAGAATACTGGAGTGAGTTGCCCTTTCCTACTATGCTCTTCAGTTCAGTTCAGTCGCTCAGTCATGTCCAACTCTTTGCGACCCCATGAATTGCAGCACGCCAGGCCTCCCTGTCCATTCACAACTCTCAGAGTTCACTCAAACTCACATCCATCAAATCGGTGATGCCATCCAGCCATCTCATCCTCTGTCGTCCCGTTTTCCTCCTGCCCCCGATCCCTCCCAGCATCAGAGTCTTTTCCAGTGAGTCAACTCTTCGCATGAGGTGGCCAAAGTACTGGAGTTTCAGCTTTAGCATAATTCCTTCCAAAGAAATCCCAGGGCTGATCTCCTTTAGAATGGACTGGTTGGATCTCCTTGCAGTCCAAGTGACTCTCAGGAGTCTTCTCCAACACCACAGTTCAAAAGCATTAATTCTTCTGCGCTCAGCCTTCTTCACAGTCCAACTCTCACATCCATACATGACCACTGGAAACACCACAGCCTTGACTAGACGGACCTTTGTTGGCAAAGTAATGTCTCTGCTTTTTAATATGCTATCTACGTTGGTCATAACTTTCCTTCCAAGGAGTAAGCGTCTTTTAATTTCATGGCTGCGGGTCACCATTTGCAGTGATTTTGGAGCCCCCCAAAATAAAGTGACACTGTTTCAACCACTATAAAATTCAATACTAACTCAAGAGTAACTTACTCGATCCCTGTTGACATTCCAGCAAACATTTCTTATCCTAAGACAGCCCAGCTGTGCTTCTTTCTTTTGAGTTTCATGAGATACCCTACATGAGCTTGCAGAAAATCCTGTTGAGACCTGCTCCAGCAGGCTTCAGTTACTTGATATCAAACATACTTTGATAATGATGGCAAAAAAGACTATGTACCAAGGTCTGCTTGTCTCATTTATTCTGCTTTCCTTAAAACTCAGTGCAATAAACAGGTACTCATTACTGAGCTGAAAGGCTTCCTTTGGGAAGAGAATATTTCACTCAGAACTAGAGGTCATGAATACCTCTTTCACTTCCAAATACCAGCATCAGTCAACTATGAGTGATGCCTTCTGGGAAACAATATAAATAGAATGAAGCTTCTTTTTTCAAAACTTCATGTTTTTTCATTGTTGAGAATTGTGAGACCCATAGGGCCTCAATTGACATGAGAATCCTGCTATTTGTGTTTAAAATAGAGGCTTTGTGCTTGGGTCTAAATTGGATATGTCAATCCTTCCCAGTGAGATCAGAATCTGGGTCAAGTTTCAAGCCTTAGAGATCAGTTAGGTTTGGCCCTGGTAACAAGTTTATTTGATGTGCTTGAAGAAAGAACTACCATTGTTTGCCTGTGCTTTTCTGAAAAAGAAGACAAAGTTGATGGTTGCGAATTGACTCTGAGTTCCTAAAAGACAGACCTGTTCCCCTGTCAGGGGAACCCATATATCAAAAACTATAATTATAAGCTCATTTTAGAACACTTAGTCTTGGGAAATGTATCCCATTTAGACAAATGTAGGAGATATAGGAAACTGGTTGTATTGAAATTGAAATGTCAAAACCAAATATGCTTTCTAAATGTAATTGATTTATACTTAGTTATAATAAAAATATATTTATGATGTCTGTAGAAACTGAGGTATTGAATTTTGAATTGAGGTATCAAGGCTTCCCTGGTGGCTCAGATGGTAAGAATCTGCCTGTAATGCAGGAGACCCAGGTTTGATCTCTGAGTTGGGAAGATCCCTTGTAGAAGGGATAAGCTACCCATTTCAGTATTCTTTCCTGGAGAATCTCATGGACAGAGGAGACTGGCGGGCTACAGTCCACAGGGTCACAAAGAGTCAGACATACCTGAGTAACTAATCACGTACATGCATGTGTCAAGTGCCAAGCAGTGTGTTCAGAAAAGAATTAAGGCAATGGCTATAAGAAATAGCTTGTGAATATGATTCCGGATGAGAGAAAAAGCAGAGTGCACAAAACAATCCTGGAAACCTGTATCAAAAACCTTCACCAATAACCCAGAAGAAAACCTTGGCTGGGAAGGAAGTTCAGATAAACGTATATAATAATTATAGTTGGCCACATGTCTACGGGGCCTCATTTCTCTAAGTTTAACTGGGACATGGTTACTGCACTTTAGAAACTTCTTCACATTGTATTTTATCTCCTAGCTCAATTTGAAGAACTTAAAATGGCTCGTGTGCCAAAAAATACAACTGATTCTGTTTCTTTTCAAGATTTAGTGCTTCATTAGATGACTCTTGAAAAGAGAGTCCCCAGTCATTCCCTTTGTAGGGACTATTTGCTTGTAGCACCAGAAAACAGCCAGCACTCAATGAATTGGACTGAATTGATTTGATTAGCACACCATGTACTTAGAATGTCCCTCCAGACTCTAGCTTTACAAGCCACTATCATGTCATCATTTGGAGAGGGAGAGGGTGGGATGATTTGGGAGAATGGCATTGAAACATGTATAATATCATATAAGAAATGAATCGCCAGTCTAGGTTTGATGCAGGATACAGGATGCTTGGGTCTGGTGCACTGGGATGACCCAGAGAGATGGTATGGGGAGGGAGGTGGGAGGGGGGTTCAGGATTGGGCACACATGTACACCCATGGTGGATTCATGTTGATGTATGGCAAAACCAAGTATTGTAAAGTAAAATAAATAAAAGTAAATAAATAAATAAATAAATTAAAAAAAATCTCACAGATTTCTCTTTCAGATGTGACAGGACCTCTCTTTCATTACAGATTTTCACTTGGTGTGTCTAGGACTCTTCTCCAGTCATGTATGCAGGCTTGAAAAGAAACAACACACTTTGTGGTACATTGTACAAGCTGTAAATACTACCTATCAACATTCTTTATAATGTCTATGAATTATTATCAACTCTCATAAAGGAGAAACTGGATCTGGGTAGCATTTTATGGTACATGTCATGCACCATCAGTAACCAGTTTTTGTTACCCTAAGGATTTGTTTTACAGTAAAGTTTGTTGTTGTTGTTGTTTTTAATTCTAATCTAGCAAATAAATGTTTTGCTGCTTCAGATATATTTAAACTAGTTATAGACACATTATGGCATTATTGACCACTCAGATTATGATGAAATCTATAACTTTTTTTAATGCATGTTTCCCTTAATTTATAAATTTATATATAATTTAAAGGAAAGTAACCCACATGGTTTCATTTATTCATATTTAAATTGTGAAAATGTTCATTTAAGAGCTCTTTGAAGTTCAAGGAGATTTTTAATAGCCCAGTGAACTCTTTTTACTGCTAAACTAGGATTGCATTTTGCCACGAATAAACAAAGACAAACACCTAACGGTTAGGTTTCCAGTTAGAAATTTCAGATTCTCCTATTTCCCCCCATGTGTTCTTAAAAGTTTAAAACAAAATCTGTTTTCTCCAGTACCAACTGGAGAAATGAGCAACTGGACAAAGAGCAATTGGAATGGGGAAACTGTCCTTTTTCCTTGACTCTATTCATCCACGGCTAAAGACTGTATTAACGTCTATCAGCAGTATTTTATAGGCAATAATGCTTTATGCTACTGGAATAAAAATATTTATTTTGGATACTATCTTAAGTGAAAAGAATATTTAATGCTATAATTTTGTTTACTTTCATGCAGTTCAAAGCCATTATTTTTATCCTGTGTTCTATTCCCATAGTACTAAATGCCAAGTATAAAGAGGGAAATACAGTTTAGCAGGGAAACAGTCAACAAAAAGAAAGCAATAAAAATCCAACAGAGGTGAAGTATGCTGTGCCATTAGATAAAGCAGGCCATGTTACAATCATAGATCCTTGACTAATTAATTACAAAGCATAAATCAAGATGTACTGCAGGATACAATATATGCATTCACTTTTCCTTTGCTTGTATTTAATCCATTACTCATATTCCATCCCTGTAGCTCACCAAGTTTTTCATTATTTTTCTGTATAAATTAGTCCAAGAAAGAGTAATTGCAGGAACAGAGCTTGCATGGATATTGCTCTTGATTAATAGATATATGCAATGTTGTTAGATGCGCTGGTGTATGGGCATACCTGCAACACGTCAAAATGTCAATAGTATGACAGCCACTTCAACTAAATGGGTATGGGGTTAGGATGTAAATAAAATTATCTAGTTAAATTGCATTGCTTTGTTTATGTCTGTGGTCATTGCAAACAATTAACTTATAAAATACTCAAGGTAAAAAACAGAATGAAATATTAATAGGAAAACATTACTTTTTATATAAGTAATAGTAGGTTTGCAACATTAAATAATAGGCATCTAATTATGTAATGAATAGAGAGTATCAATCAAACCTCTCTATGTATCATATCCAAAATTTATTCAGTAGTAAGTTTTTATCCTTATTAATGCAGTATTTCTAAGGCTTAGAATGAAATCTGGCAACATTTAACTATGAATACATGTGTCCTTAATCTCTCACTTGTGTCCAACTCTTTGGAACCCCATGGACTGTAGCTAGCCCTCTAGGATCCTCTGTCCATGTGGATTCTCCAGGCTACAATACTGGAATGGGTTGCCATGCCCTCCTCTGGGGATCTTCCCAACCCAGGGATCGAACCTAGGTCTCTGGCATTGCAGGCAGATTCTTTATCATCTGAGCCACCAGTGAAGCCCAAGAATACTGGAGTGGGTAGCCTATCCCTTCTCCAGGGGAACTTCCCAATCCAGGAGGGTCTCCTACTTTGTAGGAGGATTCTTTACCAGCTGAGCTAACCAGGAGGCCCAACTATGAATATGTGAGAAATATCATAAGTGAATATTAAAGAACTCTTCTTTGACATTTTATAATCTACATTTTTCTTAAGTGATTTTGACATAGTCCATTTCAAACGATATGCAAATTTTCAAAGTCTGTAATTGTTTGGAGTGGTACTAATAACAGTGCTGTTTCTAGTTTTTCCCTCCTTTATAACTATGCCAAAAATGATGTCCTTTTAAAAATAGTTTGTCTTCTAACATATAAAATAATTATGCTTTTCACGTAAAATATACATCTTACTATATAAATTCACATATATGTTCATTTCTTCTGTCAGAAATGATAAATCATATTGCAGTTTACATTGGGTCCTGCTATTAAGAAAAACAATTGAAAATCACTCAGTTGAGCCATTTTTCTTCCTTTCCCTTATTTATTTTGCTTCCAAATATTTTCAGTTCAGTTCAGTCGCTCAGTCGTGTCCAACTCTTTGCAACCCCATGGACTACAGCATGCCAGGCCTCTCTGGCCATTGTCAACTCCCAGAGTTTACTCAAACTCACGTTCATTGAGTCGGTGATGCCATCCAGCCATCTCTTCCTCTGACGTCCCCTTCTCCTCCTGCCTTCAATCTTTCCCAGCATCAGGGTCTTTTCACATGAGTCAGTTCTTCACATCAGATGGCAAAAGTATTAGAATTTCAGCTTCAGCATCAGTCCCAATATTTTAAGTTTTTAAAGTTTACTCTGCAGGGTGTCTTCCCCCCACCCCCCAAGATGACACACCATGGCCTGACTGACAGAAAGCAGACTTGTCTGTACTTAGGAAGTTCAGTCCACTATGGGCTTAACCATGTGGCTGAAATGGTTCTCTCATGTGCATTAGCAGAACAGCCATATTTTCCCCTATTTTTTCATCATATGTTTCTACTCTATACAAAGAGATTTGAAGTAGGGCAAGCATGCGTCTCTATGTGAGCCTATATTTGGAACTCACCTGTTAATAAGTGTCCTCACTGTGACATTAGAACATGTTGGCATTTTCTCAACTACTAACTACCCAGCAACTTTATGATTAGAGAGGAAAGAGTTCCTAAGGAGTTTTGAACGGAAGGTCCCAAAGTAGACTGATTCTTTGTTTTAAATAAAAATTTGTGATCCATCTCAAAAAAAAAAAAAAAGAGTCTAACAATTATTAAAATGAAATCTTCTCATCTTAGCTTAAGTGAAGCATTCAGACTAGAGATTGTACATCTCAGTGTGAGAAAATGATACAAAAGCATCAAATATACATGAGTGAAAACTTGTGTAACAACTCAAACTTATTTTTAGTGTATCAGGCATTAGGAGTGGAAGATCAGGAAGAATATTGAAAAATTTTTTTAATTAATTTTTATTGGAGTATTGTTCTCTACAATGTTGTGCTGCTTTCTACTGTTAAGTAAAATGAATCAGCTATATGTATAAATATATCCCCTCTTTTTTGGATTTCTTTCCCATCTAAGTCAAAAGCCTCAAGTAGAGTTCCCTGTGCTCTACAGTATGTTCTCATTAGTTATCTATTTTATGCATAATACTGATGGTTATAAATGCCAATCCCAATATTCCAATTCATCAAACCCCCCACAGAACAGACTTTTTACAGAAAGCTGTCGGTGTGCTATGAACCCCATCACTCTCTTCACCTCACAAAGACTAGTGACAGTGGCCAAATGAAACTGCTGCAGAGTCAGGCATGGACTCAGTCAGGCTAGGAACACAGCGGTGGACCAAAGTCTGACATCCAACAGAACTGCATAAATGATGCAGAGCTGCAGGCTGGTTAAATGCCACTGGATTAGGAGGCGTGTATATGATGAAGGTCACTGATTGCTTTTTCAAAGTGATTTTAGTGTAGTATGGGGACAAAATCCAGATAAGATTACGCTGAAGTGGTATGGATTGGTGAGAATATGTAGACAGTATAGACAAATGTCCATAATGGGTGCAGAGAAAATGGTGGTGGGGGATGAATTTTTTTTTAATATGTGATCTCTCATATTACATTCATATTTTTGTAGAAATTATCCAGTTGTTTAGTTACTAAGTCATGACCAACTCTTTCGTGACCCCATGGACTGAAGCCCACCAGGCTCCTCTGTCCATGGGATTGCCCAGACAAGAATACTGGAGTGGGTTGCCATTTCCTTCTCCAAGGGATCTTCCTAAACCAGGGATTGAACCCACATTTCCTGCACTGGCAGGTGGATTCTTTACTACTAAGTCGCCAGGGAAGCCCATGACTCAGTAGGAAAAATAAAAAAAATAATTCAGGAGAGAGAGTGTTGACTCCAAGAACAAAGTCTTTGAAATGCTAAATGAGATGGCTTTTGATAACTGCAGGAAGAATCCAGACTTTGTAGGAGGAAAGAAGGTAGAGCTCTTAGGATCAAGTCAACATTCTGAAGTCAATTAGAAGACCTCAAAGTATTTTGCCATTATCACTAGCTTTATCATCCTATTCTTTCTCTCAGTGTCTCCTCTGCAAAAGTGCAGACTTGTTTTAATTTCTTCTATAGTCCCTCAGACAGAAGTGTAGGCTTCCAAAGTTTACAGATAGGCTGTTATTCCCTCTACCTCAACCACTCTGTCATCCAAAAATACCTCCCTCCACCATTATTACTCTTAAGCTAATTATAATTTGCGGGGTTTTTTTGTTGTTTTTATTTTTATTTTTATTTTATTTTTTTCAGTGTTTTTTTTTTTAATTTTAAAATCTTTAATTCTTACATGCGTTCCCAAACATGACCCCCCCCACCTCCCTCCCCATAACATCTCTCTGGGTCATCCCCATGCACCAGCCCCAAGCATGCTGCACCCTACGTCAGACATGGACTGGCGATAAGAATATACTTAAACATCCCTTTTAGAACAATACCTCTATTCCTACAACTAGGCTGTAAACTCTATTGCAAACACAATGCATTATTCTATAACTTGTATCTCATCTACACTCACATTTGCCTTCCTTATTTCATTGTGAATTACAGGTGGATAGTGATTAGGCTTTATTTTGACAATACTGTTCCCTATGATGGCTGACATAGAGAAGACACTGAATTTGATGACTGACCATCTTGTATGGTCAGTCTAAGAGAAATCCAACCCTTAGTTTATCTTGAATTGAGTCTCTAAATCCAGAAAGCTCTATGCAACATGCATTTAATATAAGGGAAAATATTATACTAACATTTATCAACACAAAATTTGAGGTGAGTAAGCAACTACTTTGCAAAGAATAGAGCAAGACAGTAATGATGCCAGGGATAGATAAACTGAATGGGGACAGAGGTACTGATAAAGATCTGAAACATCAGCTAAGTTTTGGCACAAAATTGGCTTAATGGAGGGAATAAAGGCAGCCGGTTCTCCAAGGGGAAAACACAAATTTCCCCACACTCTGTTTTCAATTCAGTCAAAATAACACTGGTCTTTTCTTTTTGGTTAACTTGATCATGCCTCAGACTTCTGCTCAAATTAAAGAGCTTGATTACTCTTAAATATGGCTTGGCAATAGCATTTTCCATCTTGCTTCTATTAACTGAGTATCTGCTTCATATTATTTTTTTTTCCAGATTTGTTTTTAGAAGTTGAATGCCAACCAATTTTCCAATGTAAATATTAAGTTTTTGTTTCCCTTCTGTATTCCTGACATGGCTACCTTTTTCCAACTGTCCTTGAAAAGTCATTATGTGTTCAATTCATATTTTGTACATGTGATATTTACTGAGAACTTAACACACAAGGCATTGTTCTTGGTATAGAGGAGAGTACGCGGCCTTCACTTCCTACACAGTGACACAAATATGTACACAACTAATTATCAAATACAATGGAGGGCAATTAGAAGTACTGGAAGACTGTAAGTGGTGTGCCTTTGAAACACAGATGAAGGAATATTAAATTGTCTCCAGAGAACTGAATAGGCTTCACAGAGAAGTTTTAAATGGGGCCGAGGCCAAGAGTTGGATGCCTTACTCAAGAGGGCATCCAAGCACCAAGAAAGGCATAATTACCAGCAAGAGGTATCAGAATGTCTTTGGATAAATAACTTCACTGGTGTGACAGGACCAGTGTGTGTGTACATGAGAAAGAGTAGGGATGAGAGGCAGGAAAAGGAGATGAGGGCCATAGTACACAGGACAGCAAATGCCTCCTTAACATGAGCAAATTTACTCTGTATGCGATATAGTGTAATTCAAATTTAGACTGAAATAGAACTAATCTGCAGTACTGATTAAAATACTGGGAAAAGCTGGCATAAAGATACAAGGTTTGAAAATGGCAAAACCAGGATGTGAACTCAAAAAGCACAGCTCCCAGACTCCCCTTTCTTAAAAAACCTCAGCTTTACTACGTGATAAAGAGAAGGCTGACATACCGGGCATCAGGATGCAGCATTATATGGGTTGAGCGTGTACATGCTGGAGCCATTTTGAGTAACTACAGAACAAGTGGAGAGAGAGCAACAGTGAACCAGGTATGGTTTCTTTAAATTGATTTTTATTTTTGCTATAAATTTGAAAAATAAAATTTAAGAATTTCTAGCTTTATAATTTGGAGAAGGTAATGGCACCCCACTCCAGTACTCTTGCTTGGAAAATCCCATGGACAGAGGAATCTGGTGGGCTGCAGTCCATGGGGTTGCGAAGAGTCAGACACGACTGAGCGACTTCACTTTCCCTTTTCACTTTCATGCATTGGAGAAGGAAATGGCACCCCACTCCAGTGTTCTTGCCTGGAGAATCCCAGGGACGGGGGAGCTTGGTGGGCTGCCGTCCATGGGGTCGCACAGAGTCGGACACGACTGAAGCGAATTAGCAGCAGCAGCAGCAGCTTTATAATTTATCTTTCCACTAGCCTGTGCAGTGGTTAGAAGTATGGACTTCAGAGAGAGAATTCCTGGATTAAATTCTAATTTTGCCAGTTACTAGCTGTGTGACCTGCAGAAAATTATTTAAGGGCTGTGTGCCTGTTTCCTTCTCTGTAATTTATGGGTATCACATGGTGCCTATTTTAGTGTGCTGTGCTGTGCATAGTCACTCAGTCGTGTCCGACTCTCTGGGATCCCATGGACTGTGGCCCACCAGGCTCCTCTGTCCATGGGGATTCTCCAGGCAAGAAGAATACTGGAGTGGGTTGCCATGCTCTCCTCCAGGGCATCTTCCCAACCCGGGGATCAAACCCAGGTCTCCCACATTGCAAATGGATTCTTTACCATCTGAGACACAGGAAAGCCCAAGAACACTGGAGTGGGTAGCCTATCCCTTATCCAAGGGATCTTCCCAATCCAGGATTTGAACCAGGGTCTCCTGCATTATAGGGGGATTCTTTACCAACTGAACCACCAGGGATGCCTCTATTTCAGTGTACTGAGGATTAAATGACATAATATTAGTAAACCACTTAGAACAGTACCATGATTATATCATTATTAGCACTGTATGTGTTTGTGAAAGAAAATGACAATATGTATTGACTAAAAATCTCAGTTATAGCAATGTTTCATTAAATAAAATCTTAATATAGAGCAAAAGAAAAATTTTCTATGTGTAGAGTTCACTAATGTATGCTAGGGGAGAGAGTGTAATTTATATCTTAGTAAAGAAAGGGGGCATTCAAATAGAATTTCTGTTTTTTATTCTGAATTGACTTTCCCTCATCCTTAGAGGGCCTAGCACTAGTCTTCCTGCTTTTGTAAGAAGTTTAAAAAAGTAAACATGATACAGAAATGCCTACTTTTGTAAATATTAATAGACCTCTGATGAATTTCCTCAAACATCTTTCTAAGACTCAGTCTGAACTGCTCATTGTTACTTATTGAATTTGAGATGATAGATAAGTAAGTGTACCATTTTTTTCCCGCCAACTATAGCTACATAGAGTCAGACTGCTTTGTTTAAAATGGAAAATCTAGTAATTGTCGTTTTATAAAATTCTTGAGCTTATCCCAATTTTAGTACCTTTGGAAAAATAATCATATACATGAAATACGTGACAGGATTTGAGCGGAAATTTTGTTCCAGAGTGTTCATCTTTAGACTTTGATTCAACCCAATGTGCATCATAATCTCTAAAGTGTTTAGAGCTCATATCTAAATAATCAAGATTTTTGTGATGAATGCTTCCATTATTTTTAAGCGGTATATTTTTATAATCTATTGCCAAAATTAGTGGCAAATGCAGTATATCAAGTATGGAGCAATACTTGTTTTGTGCAGAATGATGGTGCAACTCACTAGGGAAAGTTTGTAAGTAGGCTTAATTTTCAAATTATTTGGAATGGTCCTCCATACTATAGATATTTTCCCCCTTTCTCTTCAATGTGTTTCCATTAAGAAAGAGAGTTGCCTTTGGATCAGTAAATAAATCATAAAAGAAAACCTTGGGTGAATCCAGCAAGGTGCTAAAGCAGCTTACCAGAGAGCCTGGAAGGATGAGAAAAAGGACACTGAAAACATCCCCAGGGGATTTCTGATAAGAAGCCTACACTTGGGCTTCTGAGCACAGCTCGCCTACCTGGCTGATTTTCTCAAATTAGTGTCTGGTATCACAACCTTATTTAATGTTAGTGGTATATCTTTAGCAATGTTTAACAATGTCTGATTTTCTCTCCTGGCATAAAAAATTCTATCCAAATTCACCTGTGAAGGGAGGAAAAGGAACACACTCCAAAGATCTAGAATCTAAGTAACATACAGACCAGAGAAAGACAAGAGAACTTCTATGGCTGCAGAATCAATGAGAGAGGCATAAAGTTGGATAATGTTCTCCAAGAATGTGACATTTAGTATTTTGACAGGGACCCCATGTGACGGTCCTAACAGACTACTGGGATAGCCTTGGAAGTTTGGAGAAAGTGGTGATCTATACTACATGCTAGCGAAAGGGCTTAGTTAGGGCTACTATTAGAAAACATCACAGGCTGAGTGACTGAATCAACAAACTTTTCTCACCGTTTTGAAAGGTGGAAAATCCAGTATCAAGGCGAAGGCAGATTGACTTTTGCTGAAGCGCTCTTCCTCGTTTGCAGATGGCAGCCTTCCTGCCTGTATCCTCACAGGGCAGAGGGAGGAAGCTGTAACATCTCTTCCTCTTCTTGTAAGGACACTAATCCCATTTTGAGGACTTGACCCTCATACCCTCACCTAAACTTAATCGCTTCCTAGAGGCCCTGCCTCCATATAATATCACATTGAGAATTAAGGTCTTTATCATATAAATTTTGAGAGGACGCAAACATTTGTCCATATCAGTCTCCAAACACTCAAACAGGTGTGTACAATGCCATGGCTAAAATAGGTAAGGCTGTAAAACACACCAGCAAGTATGTTGAATGGGAGTGCCAAAAAATAACTCTATAAAAGCAGATAGGAATTTATTAGTGAGTCAGAAACATTGAGAAGCTCCCTGCTGTTTGTCCTCCATAGGCGAGGCTCCTGTAGAAAATGCTGATTCAGAACAGAGGTCCCTGAAAGTAATAAGTATCCTGAAATAATAGAATTCATCTGGTAGCACTTAACTATCAGCATTCAGGAATTCAGGTGGGAGCAATTACCGTGATGAGTAGCAAGGTCTGAGTGGCAGCTATGATCCAGACCTAGCGAGCTATTGAAAAAATAGAACACAATGTTCTGAGGCACAGGATAACAGGTAAGCCAACAAACATATCGCTTAAACTACACAATCAAAAAAAAAAAAAATTGAAGATGGGTGATGAGGAATCTAAGGGCAGCCCCCCACCCCTGAATAAAATATTACATTCTCAGGTCCCATTTCTAGACATGAACCAGCTCAACAACTGGGATAGAGGGAGAGGCCCCACATGCCCACCATAGAGAAGAACTCTACAGTTGCCAAGTTTGTATGGCAATGGCATCTCCAGTGCTTTTCTAAAGAAACTCATGACCATCTACTTGGAAATTATAAACTGGGAGAGAGGAGTAGGGATTTTAGACCTAGGACACAGGGTCTGAATTGATAACCCAGGTCCCAAAATGTCATCATGGTGCCACTGTTAGACAAGTGTATCAAGACTTGGTATTAAATGAAGTCTGTGCCAAGATCTTGCTCACAGTGTGTCTACAAGGTCCATAGAACCACCATGTGAATTCTCCCACTGGTCCCTGCACTGCCCTGAGGCTCTGTATTCAGAAATAGAGTGAAAGGTGGTCTTCTGAAGGTTCAGCTGCAAGGCCAGTTTAGAGACGTTACGCTGTGCCACTCTCTATGAGGACACAGTCTATACCTTAAATTAAGGAATATTATTTTCTACTCAGATGGTAGGGCGCATGGCTACTGGAACCAAGATACGACCAAATGTTGTCACTCCCAGTAAGGCAGCTGGGCAATTTGTGTTCCTCATTCCCTCAAATTTAGGCTCTGAGGGCTTAGACCAATTGGAGATGATTTTGTTGCCTCTGCTGGGATGAGCCGGTGGTACATCTGGCAATGTCTACAAATATATTCGGTTGTCGTAACTGGAAAATGCTACTGGTGACTAGAGGTTAGAGAATAGGGATGCTGCTTAATGTCCTACATTGTACCAGAAAGTCCCCCAGAACACAGTATCTGGCCCAAATGTGAATAGTATCAAATCTGAGGAATGTTGATCCACATGTCCTGGCTCCCAGAGAAGAAAATGCTCCCAGCATGGGACAGAGGAAGAGTTCTCTTGAACATTAAGCTGTGGGTGCCACCCAACCTCTTCAGGATCCCTTGCTGAAAGTAAAGCATACAAAGAAAGAACACTCTGGCCAGAATAGGCGGCTGGGTCAAGAAGAGGCTGCTGCTCTATTGCAGGACAGGGAGGCATTCAGTTGGCACTTTTGGTTTTCTGCTGGCCAAATATGGTGACAAACAAAAAAAATATACAGTAGCCATGGCCCCATAAGGACATGGTGACTGGGGGGGGGGGCGGTTAGGTCTGGGTCACTTTACCAGGTATGCCTCTGAGAGCGGTACAGGTGCTGTCCACAAGAACGGGGAATCTAAAGGAAGGGGATGATGAGGCTTTAGGTAGGTTGCAGCAATAAAGATTGTCATCCATTCTACTAATCTTCAACTTTTAAGTTTCCCCAGAAAATAAGACAAACCAGAATCCTCAGAAAGTTGTCCCAGGAAGGCTGAAATTATAAAAAGAAGCAACTGGATCCGAGTGGACAGTAGCGATATTTGGATGTACTATGTGTCTAGTCAAGGCTATGGTTTTCCAGTGGTCATGTATGGATGTGAGAGTTGGACTGTGAAGAAAGCTGAGCACCGAAGAATTGATGCTTTTGAACTGTGGTGTTGGAGAAGATTCTTGAGAGTCCCTTGGACTGCAAGGAGATCCAACCAATCCATTCTGAAGGAGATCAGCCCTGGGATTTCTTTGGAGTGAATGATGCTGAGGCTGAAACTCCAGTACTTTGGCCATCTCATGCGAAGAGTTGACTCATTGGAAAAGACTCTGATGCTGGGAGGGTTTGGGGACGGGAGGAGAAGGGGACGATCGAGGATGAGATGGCTGGATGGCATCATTGACTCGATGGATGTGAGTCTGAGTGAACTCTGGGAGTTGGTGATGGACAGGGAGGCCTGGTGTGCTGTGATTCATGGGGTCTCAAAGAGTTGGACATGACTGAGCGACTGAACTGAACTGATCCTTAAGGTGCAAGACACTTAATCTCCCAGCTGATAGGTCTTCAGCTGCTGAGGTCACAAAGCTGCATCCACTCCCTGAATAGCTCCTTCTTACTAGTGCAGGGGTGTGTATACAGGACCTGGCACCCTTGCCTCCACACCAGACTACCCTCAAGGTAAACTGTGGCACAGCTGAAGTCACTTTTGCAACTACACTGTAACATTTTCTCCCTCTGCCCAATTCTGCTTTCTTCACATCTCAGAAGTGGTGTTGCTAAGTGCTCTTCAGTGAAACTCAATGAAAAGTCCCATCTCAGACTCCATTTGCAGGAACCCAATCCAAGTCAGAATCAGTGAAAAGATTCTGCAAATTAAGATGAGAAAAGCATTGCCCTAAAAATACACATTTAAGAGGAACATGAAAAAATAATGGAGCAGATAAAAATTTTAAAATCTCATTTTCACTATCAGTAAAATAAAAAATACATAGGCTCGATAAAAAATATCACAATAAGCTGAACAGGGATGACTGACATAAGAAAAGAATGCAGTCATGCATTAATGACTACATGCAGTAACAGTAATGCTATTACTAAATACTAATGCAGAATTAACAATACCATTTATAATACTAAAAGCAAAATTCAACTGCTTTATGCTTAATTGGTGATAGTAATAATATCAAAAGTTTTGGAAGAAAACAAGGATAGAAGAAGGGAGATAAAAGTTATGTGAGAAAAGATTAAAAATGTGTCAACCAAATACAGTCACCAAGTTACCAAAAAAAAGAGTAATCAAAGGGAAACCATAAATTAAAAAAAATTATAAAAAAACTGGAATTAGAGCTTAAAGAAAGGTGTATCAGACAAAAACTAAAATGTGGCTTCAGAGCCAAAAAACATGTCACAGAATGTGCAAATAATTCAACTTATAAAAGCTCAGAGAATGAAGGGAGACATGGTATAACACAAAGTTAAGACCTGAACGAGGGCAAGAATCTATAGGGCATATGAGCTTAATTAACTTGTTTAAAGTTTGAGAGAAATGGAACTACAAAAGTCTATGAGAAAGGAATAAATATGACTGGATCTTCCTTCAGAAGGATTTCTCTGGCTGTATAGGTATAGTGTGATCTAAGTTCTTTTTATATTTTATTGAAGAAGAATTTAAACATGTACAAAGGTAGATAGAAAATATAATGACACCTCACCTGTCCTTTATTCATCTTCAATAGTTCTTAATTCATGGCCAGTCTTGTTTCATTTCTATTCCTACTGCTCAATTTCCCATATTTTTAGATAAGTTCCAGATATCATTCCATTTATATTTCAGTATGTATTTCTAAAATAAAGGGAATGGACTCTATTAAAAATATAACCATAATACTATTTATGCTTGCTCCTTGGAAGAAAAGTTATGACCAACCTAGATAGCATATTAAAAAGCAGAGACATTGCTTTGCCAACAAAGGTCTGTCTAGCCAAATTATGGTTTTTCCAGCAGTCATGTGTGGATGTGAGAGTTGGACTATAAAGAAAGCTGAGCACTGAGGAATTGATGCTTTTGAACTGTGGTGTTGGAGAAGACTCTTGAGAGTCCCTTGGACTGCAAGGAGATCCAACCAGTCCATCCTAAAGGAGATTACTCCTGGGTGTTCATTGTTAAGACTGATGTTGAAGCTGAAACTCCAGTACTTTGGCCACCTGATGAGAAGAGCTGACTCATTTGAAAAGACCCTGATGTTGGGAAAGATTAAAGGCAGGAAGAGAACGGGACAACAGAGGATGAGATGGTTTGTTGGCATCACCAACTCTATGGACATCAATTTGAGTAAACTCGGGGAGTTGGCAATGGACAGGAAGGCCTGGCGTGCTGCAGTCAATGGGGTTACAAAGAGCTGGACACAACCGAGTGACTGAACTGAACTAAATACTATTGTCAGATTTAAAATTTAAAGATAATTACTTAAGATACTATCAAAATTTTAAGATATATTTACATATTAAGTAATAAAATAATACCTAGAAAAGTATTTATTTGGGTCATAGGATTATGTCTTTATTTCTCTGTTCACACTGTTTTTGAGTAAAATGATATGGGATAATATTGAAACTAAACTAAGATTTTTCAAATTCAGATAGTACTTTGAACATAGATTAATATCTTAAATTAAGAAACATGGTACATGATAGAGTTAGTTGCCCTGGGAATTCAGCCTCAGACCCAAGCCTGCTCTGAACTGCTGTGAGAAGAAAAATGGATAGGGAGTCAGGAAGAGCGTTTTCAGACAGTCTTCTGGCATCGCAGTATCCATGTGCTTCCAGAGCCTTGTTCTGAGCACTTTTCTACCTTGGATCTGGGGTACAGTTTAAAACTTAAGGTGTTTCCAGACTGAGCACTGCATTCCCAAGCAGCCTTTGATTTTAAAAGCCTAATTCTTAGGAGTGCTTAATCTGATGAGCTTCCTCCAAGGTTTAAAAGGAAATTAGATATTAGAGAAATTAATTAGGAATTACATGCTGACTTTTCCCATTGCGTTCTTTACATTGGGTCTCATGGTTTGCAGTTTATAACATATGGACTTGTCAGAATTAATAGAGGAATTAAAGAAGAATCAGATTTCTGTGGAAACTGTGATTTACAAAGTGAGGTACAGAGCCTAAAAATCTGGGTGTGAAGTCAGTTCCTTAGTTCCATTGTATTCAGTGTGGTTCTTAGACAAGCAGCATGAGTGTCACTGAAGAGTCTTGAAACATGCTCAGCATCTCAGTCCCCACTCTAAACCTGAATCAGAATCTGCATTTTAGTAATATCCCCAGGTATTTTATGGACACATTATAATTCAGATACACTGGTCTATATTGCCTAGTAAATACCCAACTTTGTTAACCTATTGATGGAAATTTCAGGGAAGGCTTGACATCATTTTTTGTTTTGATTTGGTTCACAAGCCTTAAACATATTTGGTTTATAAATTGTTTTATCAAGATAACCATGCATAATTAAGTTTTGGGAACTGTTTACCAAAAAAAAAGTCTAGAATGAACCTATGTCATAACCCCAGAAGCAATAACTATTGTACACAATTCTTTATAGAATATTTACAACTGTATAAATATGGAGCACATCAAGATAGCCGCAGAACTGCTTGACTGAACTAATGTGGTGAAGCTAAGTTACAACATGAACAAAAATTGCTAGGACATAACTCAGAGCAACATGTCAACTCTGCTATATCTGGCAGTAGTAGCAGCAACAAAATCAAGCTGGTTGGAGGTTCTTTATAGGTTGGAGGTTCTTTGTAGGTTTTTACCCCACAAATGCAGAAAAAAAAAAAAAAAAGAAAGAAGCAAAAGGCAACAGACTTGTTTCAGCAACAATCCATGTATGGTCTATTCATGCTAATACATACCACCCCATTTAAATACATGTTTGTCATGAATCCCCAAATAGTACCAACACAATTAGCTGCATTTTCTAACACAATAAATTAAAAAAATTGTAAGTTATAGAGACAGTATGATGAAACAAATTTCTAAAAATCCTTTTAATAGAAGTAAAATATTGTTTCTGCATGATTAAATCCTGGCATCTTTTAGGGGAATAATTAGCACCATCAGTCCAGATCTGATAATAACACCATAAAATCTGACAAATCACAGCTGGAATCCTGATGGAAGGATGAAGAGAAGGCTTAGGATCAAACTGCTTAAAGGTTTTGTTTGTATCATCAAAGAGTTTAAAGATGTATGTCAGCTGATGTGGGAGTAAATCTTGGTCTTTTCATATATCAGGCCATGTTCTTACACTCAAGCTCCCTAATTATTGGTGTCACATGGTTTATTTACACAGAGGTAATTTAGTTTTGATTTGCTTCTCTACTTTACACCAAGGAATCTACATTTTTCCAAGGGCAGAGGATATAAGTGAGCTGTGTGGCCCGTTCCCTTATTGTTTAATGAGACCTGATTTCTTTCAAGCTCCTGAAGAAGCTGCTTCCTGATGTTTGGCTGGGCTTGTAGCCATTACTGTGAGAGCTGGGAGAGACTAAAGGGATCATCATGCTAGCACTTCGGCAGAAGACAGAGAAACGTGCAAAATATTTTTTGAGATGTCTCTCTGAACCCTAAGGTGCTTAGTCGCTCAATCATGTCTGACTCTTTGTGACCCCATGGACTGTAGCCCTCCAGGCTCCTCTGTCCATGGGGATTCTTCAGGCAAGAATACTGGAGTGGGTTGCAATTTCCTTCTCCAGGGGATCTTACCAATCTAGGGATGGAACCCAGGTCTCCCGCATTGCAGGCGGATTCTTTACTATCTGAGCCACCAGGGAAGCCCTTATACTCTAGAAAAAGAGACAAATAGAAACATAGCAGTGCTGGTTAACAGATGGTGTCAGTAATACTTGTGTGCACTATTTTTACACATCTATTAATCACAGGCAAGAATGAGGCTTTCAATAGATAAGTACTATAGCAAATAATGTTTGCTTGATAAGAAATGGTAACATCAATATCTAATAATTGAATGGGAAACAGTTATAATAACAAAAACAATTTCATGTTATTTAAAGAGTAACTCTGACTTTTGAGAAGTGATGCTATTTTTTTAGTAGGAGAATAAATCATCTGATCATGGATTTAATGCAGAGATAATAACTTCTAGTCAGAAACTAGGTCTTCCCAGGTGACACAGTAATAATGAATCTGCCTCCCAGTGCAGGAGATGCAATAGAGGAGGGCTCAATCCCTGGGTCAGGAAGATCTCCTACAGAAGGAAATGACAACCCACTCCAGTATTCTTGCCTTGAAAATCCTATGAACAGAGGAGCCTGGTGGGCTACAGTCCATGGGGTCACAAAGAGTTGGACACAACTGAATGACTGAGTGCGCATGCAGTTATAAACGAAGGCTGGTGTGGGTTTTTTTTATTATTATTGTTACTATAAAGTTTATGTAGCTTCAGGTACATTCTTCTCTGAAGTAACATCAAATATGATGTTAATTATACCAAATTACCACTTCTTACAGAAGAGCTTGGATGTATTTAGTAAAGGAAAATCCTACAAAATGTATTTCCAGATAATCCCTGTTGCTTTCAAATAACTGCATTATTTACATACAGATACACATACATATCAGAGAAGGCAATGGCACCCCACTCCAGTACTCTTGCCTGGAAAATCCCATGGGTGGAGGAGCCTGGTGGGCTGCGTCCATGGGGTAGCGAAGAGTCAGACATGACTGAGCGTCTTCACCTTCACTTATCACTTTCATGCATTGGAGAAGGAAATGGCAGCCCACTCCAGTGTTCTTGCCTGGAGAATCCCAGGGACGGGGGAGCCTGGTGGGCTGCTGTCTATGGGGTCACACAGACACGACTGAAGCGACTTAGCAGCTGCAGCAACACATACATATATACCTCTGTGGTGCATACATATATACATGTAGATACATGTTCTGGAGTATATACTTGCCCAGGAAAATACCTAGGACAACGCAAGACAGATTTGAAGCTACCGCAGTGGTTTTTAGTCTTGGGTACACGTTCAGATCACCTGGATTGCCCTTAGAATTATCGATGCTTGTGCCCCACCCATCCCAGGCATGCTGATTTCACTAATTTGGAGTTCAGCACTGAGATTTTTTTCAGTTTCACAGGTGATTCAAACATACACCTAAAAATGAACAACTACTGAGATAATATGATTTCCTAATGTTTTTATTTTGAACAGATACACCAGCTGGCCTTCTCTGTTTCTCAGAATTTGTATCTCTCCTTCCGAAACAAGAGCTACTAACCCCTTCATAAAGACAGTTATTCCTCTGAGACTGTCTTGATGGCAGTTTGAATGAGGAAAGTGGGGATGAAAAACACTATAGAATGTAGGTGCATGCGTGACAATGCTCTGTCTTGGTGATCACTGCACCTACAGTATCTTCAGGTACCTAACGTATTAGCCACTTAATAAGCCTGGTGTGCTGTGGTTCATGGGGTCACAGAGTCAGACATGACTGAGCGACTGAACCTAACGGACTGAAATACATTTTGGATGGATAAATGAATGCATGTAGCTACTATGGTTACTTTGGCTTCAATCTTGTATCCCGAGAATCTCTTATTTGTGGCCACAGTTACAAGATTCTCATCTCTTTATTCTTATCATGTCTTTTGCTATGTGCCTCAGTCTTTGTTATTGTAACTAAAGAAGAGGTTTTTGCAGTGGCTGCCTTGATAAAAATTTTCTCCCAAATCAGTTGAAAAAGACCAAAATGCATGGGACCAGAACTCTGCCTCATGACTTCTGCTGGAGGAGGGAACAACTGGTCCAACAGAGCCAAATGAATTCCTCTAATATTTTTGTTCATATTATTTGGTAGTGCAAGCTTCATTTGGCAGTAATGTCTCTTAACTGTGGATAGTGCATGGTTTTCAGAGTTTTTGGTTGCATGCAGGAGACAAAAGATTGCCTGTGGTCATATAGCTGACTTATGCCAAGTAAATGATTCAAAATGGACTCAACTCACTTAGCGTCGCTCAGCAGTCACTCCTAGCGCCACCCTTTTGGTGACCTGGAGGTTGCCAAAGCCTTTTGAAACTCCACAGTCCTCAGCTCCACTGTAACCATCACTTAAAGAAGACAGTGACAAAAAATAGCAAATCAACAATCTTTGCAGTTTTTAATTAATCCCTAACATTCATTGTCTTAGATGTGATAATACACATATGTTACTTTGGAAAAAAGCACATATATTTAATGTTTTAAATACTTACTGAGTTGACTCTCACAGTGTAAAAGATGTTTTATCAGTACAGTAATTCTGAAAGACTGCTTTAAACATTATAAGCATTTCATAAGTCAGATTATGTCTCAAACAGACTCTGTTGAGTCTGTTTATACCAAAGGCTTATCATCATACTCAGAATACAATCTATTGTTAACTGTATCAGGTCACCTATGATTCCTTAATCATCCCAAGCAGGGTCTATGCTCAAGGTTTTTACACTTGTTGTTTATAGCTCCTAGAACTTTGTTCTCTTGAATAGCAAATAGCTTACTTCACTTCACTCTCTTCAATGTGACGTCATCATAGAGTCCTTTTCTGCCCACGTGTGTGAATTAGTGCCTGTATCTGATCCTCTCTACCCCTTTACTTATTTTTATTTTCTTACTTGTAACAATTTGACATCTAACATATTCACTACTGACTTGTGCTCCAATACACAAGCACACACCCATAGGAATGCAAACTCTAAGGACCTTTTATTTTCACTGTGGTATCCCATGTACTTATAAAATTACTATAGTATATATTCAATAAATACTGTTTAGAAGCACAAGCAGTATGGCAATAAAAATCACTAGAAATGAATTTTTAAGGTGTAAAAATTGGGATCTTCTGGAATCCATATTTCTGGGCATTCTGAATACATTCTTTTAGTCATTTAGTTGAAGAATTTGAATAATTGGATCAGTGATATTATACACCTGGCGAACTGAATGCCAAGTAGGTTTCCAGGTAGGTTTTTCATCTAGATGATGAATAATTTTTGATGTACACGTAATGTCCTTATTTGGATAAATTACATATAAATATGCAAATAATTGACCTTCATCTCTAATGTTTGTGGTATTTGACTTGTAAGATCATGAAAGATGTGGGAAATTTTCAGTTGTATCGAGTATTGTATTTGCATTATCAGAATACATCACAAGTTAAAATACAAAGCAAGATATTTACAAAGGAAAAAAAAATCACGTGATGTGCTGAGGAAATTTATGCTGCAGAGCTTTACCAAGAGTTAATGAATGAAAGACTCTTGAGCAACTGGTGAATACAAAAAGATACGGGAGATAATACATGCAGAGGCTGAGAAAATTATAGTGCAAGGTAAAAAGTGACAAATTAATAGAGAAAGCAAGTTAAACTCTGATCAGAGAAGACAGATTGCAGTCAGAAAAGGCTTCACTGAGGGGGGAGGATAGTGTCTATGTTGGAAATGAAATAGAAACATTCTCCTTGATTATCCAAAATTAAACCCAACTTAAGAAATTAATAGCATTTTAACTATACAAGGCTGAAATAATTAGAAAAAAGAATGAATATTTATGAATAAAACTTTCTACTCTAGTCAGGATCATATGTAAAACTCCAGGTGATTAATCGACTACCACAAAGGCATAATAAATTCCTACTTACTCTAGACATAAAAAGTTACTGCTTGCACAGCTTTTCTTTTGAAGAGGAACACATACCTTTAATGTTTTAAATGCCTGCTGAGTTGACTATAACTCACAGGTATAAACCATGTTTATCTTTCTAATGAACCCCCAAAAGTGATGACATATTGGAATAATGTGAACAAGTAGTCCTTTTAATGCTTACAATAGTGAATGGGTCTGAGCAATTTGCAACCCAGATCAAACTAGAAAGGAAGATAATCAAAAGCTGCAGGGATCACTGACATCAATATAACTTCGAATTTGATCCTTATTATTCAAAGGATCTGAAAGTTCCTTAGTCTCAGGCTGTATTATGTTGCCAGCTTTTTGTATTAAATCTCGTGGATTACATAAACAGGACAGTTCTTGTTAGGAACTGCTTATTGTATGTTCTACCCAAATCTATTTGCTGGGTCATTTCTACACTACACTGTCTTTTTCACCTAATTTATGTCTTTTCTTTCTTCGTCTCTGTTCTGGCCTCCGTTCAGTCTCAAATACACATGCCCAGACATATACACATGCCATTGTACATCACAGCAACAGATGAACAAATAAAATACTATCATTTTCCTTTTAATAGGAATTAATATCAATTTCCTCTTAATAGCCTAAGGTAAGCCTCAGGTTCCCATCAACCAGTGAGAATCACTTCAGATATTGAACATAATGCTTCTCATGGAAGTATGAACAAAAAGACACTAAGTCATAAGGTGAAATGATCTCTGTTCAGTTCCCTGAAAGTTTCAGAGTATTTGCCCACAGCTGACTCCAAATGAATGATTTTTACACTAAATTCATATAACTTTTTTTCTCTTTTCCTGCTATGCCATGTGTAGAATTTTTAACAAATCTGCCTGATATCCCAAACCACAGAGAATTAGAGACAAGTCTAACAAAAAAATATGAGATTAAATCAAATGAAAATTCTCTAGTGGCAAGAGGTGGCTCTGGTTTAATTTCTCTAAAATAAAACCCAAAGGCTGGAAGCATGATAAGTTCAAACTGGACAAACAAAAAACATTATATTCAAGCATGTAGGAGAGGCTGGGACACAGTCTCCCCAAAACCCCCATTCCTGGAGTATGTGGTGACTCAACATGGTACTCAAACAGGGAATTTTCTCCCTAAGGAGCAAAGAATTTGAACCCCACACTGGGCACCTTCGCTTTTAAGACCAGCACCTGAGAGATAATCCCCGCCCCAAACATCTAGCTTTGAAAATCAATGGGGTTTATGTCCAAGACATCCCCCGTGCAGTAACAGGCTGAGAAGGGACTCACAAACTGCCCGCAGGCTCAGATTCACCCGCCTCATGTCCAGCACAATTGTAGCTGCTCATGCAACCAGATATCAAGAGAAAAGAGGCTCATTTACTTATATATAAGCAGCCTAAGGGGCAGGTGTCCAACTTAACACGTACTTCCAAGAGCTTCTGGACGCCCACCAGAGAGGACACCAGGGGCGCCATCTTTGGCGTCTCCCTCTGCCTGCTCTAGCTCTGGGGTGCCATCTTTCTCTTTTTTTTTTTTTTTTCTCTCCTCCCCACAGGTGTCTTAAATTTGTAAAATACTTGATTAATTTATTTAATAAATTCCAGGCCTGGGACTTCCCTGGTAGTCCAGTGGCCAAGACTCAGAACTCCCAACGCAGCGAGCCCTGTTTGATCCCTGGTCAGGGAACTAGGTCCCACACATGGCAACTAAGAGTTCGCAAGTCACAAGGAAAGATCCTGCGTGGGGCAAGGAAGATCCAGATCTCAAGAGCCTCAAAGACCTCATGCACCCAAATAAAATAGATCCAGTCCCATTTCTCTTTTTCCTTTTTTCCTTCACCTCCACACCACCTGCAGGTACTTTTTTTTTCTTTTTTTCCCCAACGACACATCTTCCTCTACTCCCACCCAGTCATGGGCATCTCTAAAGTTTTTGTTTGTTTGTTTGTTTGTTTTTAGGTTTGGTTTTTCTTCTTCTCCTGGCCACCTTCCTGTAAGCACCATCCTCCCACTTTTCCTGTGCCATGCTCCAGAGGTCTTGTATTTCCTAGAAAGGAGGTTTTATATACGTCTGGTCCCTAGGTTCTGCAGCTGCTGCCCAGGGAGCATTCCTCAATGGCCTGGCCCTCGTGACCAGTGAGTTTGTGTTCCTGAGTCCCAAGGAACTATAGCAATGGGAAAATTTGCTCTTAGTAGGCTACCTACCACCTCCAGGACACTGTTCAGTTCAGTTCAGTTCAGTCACTCAGTCGTGTCCGACTCTTTGTGACCCCATGAATCACAGCACGCCAGGCCTCCCTGTCCATCACCAACTCCCAGAGTTCACTCAGACTCACGTCCATTGAGTCAGTGATGCCATCCAGCCATCTCATCCTCTGTTTTCCCCTTCTCCTCCTGCCCCCAGTCCCTCCCAGCATCAGAGTCTTTTCCAATGAGTCAACTCTTTGCATGAGGTGGCCAAAGTACTGGAGCTTCATCTTTAGCATCATTCCTTCCAAAGAAATCCCAGGGCTGATCTCCTTCAGAATGGACTGGTTGGATCTCCTTGCAGTCCAAGGGACTCTCAAGAGTCTTCCCCAACACCACAGTTCAAATGCATCAATTCTTCAGCACTCAGCCTTCTTCACAGTCCAACTCTCACATCCATACATGACAACTGGGAAAACCATAGCCTTGACTAGACGGACTTTAGTCGGCAAAGTAATACCTCTGCTTTTGAATATGCTATCTAGGTTTGTCATAACTTTTCTTCTAAGGAGTAAGCATCTTTTAATTTCATGGCTGCAGTCACCATCTGCAGTGATTTTGGAGCCCCAAAATATAAAGTCTGAACTGTTTCCACTGTTTTCCCATCTGTTTTGCAGGACACTGTACAGGTGGCCAACTGCCCAGTCTTTCTGTGAAAAAAGCCTAATTGCTTATCTAGGCTTTGGCCTGAGGGGCAGGGCTCTGGTTTGGCACACACATAGGGGCCTACAGAATGGCTCTCCAGAAACAAGGCTTATGGACACCATTTTTGTGCTCTCCCTCAGTCTCACTCCAGCTTGCTAGTGTTTCCTAGAAAGGAGTTTATACTCTTGTCTGGTGCCTCAATTTTTGTGGCTGCTGCGAGGGGACACCATACCACAGTCTGGCATCGGTGGTAAAATTTCAGATTTAGGGGAGCACTAGCAAGGCTTTATATATGTACTCCAATTCAGGAGTTTCTAAACTGTCTTCCCACATCCTAAAACTTGTCTCAATGATGTTTCAGGGATTTCCACTGCAGGCGAAGAAGGGGTGAGAGTGACAGGGCTTAAAGAACTCTCTGGACCCCGATTTTTGCCTCAAAAGAAGAGACCCATTTTATGACTTCCGACACTGAGCTTTCCTGTTGAATTTCATTCAAAGAAAGAATGTGTGTCAGTTTTGGATCTCTAGAAAGTATATACCAGTATGGAACTAAGAGTGTAAAATACTGATTGGGCAAAACCCCTGTAAAAGATAAATGTGGAAGAAGCAGGAATAGATGGCATGAGGTCTCTGAATCCTCAGAGAAGCAGATGCCAAGATTGAATTAAAAAATATCAGGATTTTATGGTGGAAATTGTGGCCTGGAAGAAAATGGGCAAGTATCTAGAGAAGGCTGGAAGAGCCTTCAGACCATAATGAAAGTTCTATCTTAAGGGAAGGAGGGGCTTCCCTAATAGCGCTAGTGGTAAAGAACCTGCCTGCCAATGCAAGAGATACAGGAGGTGCAGGTTCGATCCTTGGGTTGGGAAGATCCCCTGGAGGAGGGAAAGGCTACCTACTCCAGTATTCTGGCCTGGAGAATCCCATGGGCAGAGGAGCCTGGTGGGCTATAGCCCATACGGTAACAAAGAGCTGGACACAACTGAAGTGACCACGCAGCACACACAGCAAGTGAAAGTGAGAGGGAAAGTTGAATGGAGGCATCTCAGACAGATGTGCAATCATTAAGAGAAGGTTGGCAAGGTCTTCATGGAGTCTGCTAGCCAAAGTTGGCCTTCAGAGACATCCTGTGGCTTCCAGGAATGGGCATGCCTTAACATCTGTCAGTCATTGGCAGGAAACATCCCACAGAAAGTGTAGTCTCTGTGCAAACTTGGCAATGGATGTCAGAGCACAGCAGATGGAGCCGTTGGTCCAATATTCTCCGTGCAGTTGGAAGTGTGTGAAGCTCATTCTCACAGCTGCTACATGGGAGAGCTCCAGACCACCAGACCACGATGTTGACTTGATACCTGTGAAGGAAGAGAAGGAACGTGAGAGGATTGAGTGGTTAACAGCCTCAAACTACAGTACAACTCTGAGAAATTCCCGCCAGCCTGATGCAGAGACTCTGAGTAAAGACTTCATGATAGAAGCAATTACCTTCATGAAGGCACAAATGACACAGTTCTTAAGTCGTATCCTTCTCAATCACTGGAAGCCCAGGAAGAAAGTAGCCTTGGCATAAACAGTGCACCAGATTTTAAAGAAACAGCAGTTGAGGCTTGCCAGCTAATTACATTGGAGAAAGTTCTTTTGAAGAAAGATCTGGGTGGTGCATCTTCATGGCTGCCAGAGAATTTCATGTGCAAAAACTGTTTGCAAATAATATATCTAGTAACTACTTCATTTTATAGATTATGAAATTTAATAATTAAATGAAATAGCATTCCAAAGTCATATAGTTAGCTGTTTTACAACCAAGACTAAAACCAAAATATCTATTTTCTACCTAGAATTATTTGCATTGTACCTTCATGTATTTCCAGAATTCAGTTCTACAATACAGTAAATTATGTTTCTTTTACTTTCACCACAAAAGCCTTCAGATAATGACAGGATAAAGAGGAATCATAATTTGACTTGCACCCTATTTTAATCTTTCATTTCTTTCTTTACAAATTTTAAAACTGTTAATAAAATTCTCAGTCAGAAAGGACCTTGAGGTCAATAAATAAGAATGATTTATTTGGGTGGTTTTGGTTTTTCTTTTTTAAATAAAATTCTGTTGATTTGTGAATGAATAAATTAAAATCATTGTTGGAATTAAATTATCTGACTTGGTCTGAATAGTGAATCAATGTCTAATTGAAAGAATATCAAAGGACACTGCTCACTTCTTTTGATGCGCTCATTTTCACATACTTGAAAATGCTTCTGTTGATGAGATTTCTTGTTATCTGTTAACAAAAAGAGAGTCGTAAAAATCACTCATCAAGAGTCCATTAACCCATGTGACTCTTCACACCCTGCTTCTGAAATACTGAAATCAAAATTTTATGAAAATACAGAATTTTCTTTTTTCTATTACTTAAGTAAGTACACAGTATGCAGAACTTTCCACAAAGCAAATCCAAGAGATAAAATTAAGTTAAAAAGGTGAATATTGGTGCTTTTATATCTGTGATATTGAATCTAAGAAGTTATAAAACTATAGTCTTTGTTCATATTTTCATCTTTCTACTAAATTTTTTAGTTGTTGAATATTATAAATGCTATATGGTTATTAAATAGGCTTTCTTTTTGTGTATCTTAGGAAAATGTTTATAATTTATTGCCAAAACATAAAATATCTCTCCTCTCCTATGAGGTCTTTTCTGATTGCACACTTGTTGATGTCTTCTTACTTTTTTCAGAAGAAAATAGAATGAAAGAAGTCAGCAACATAAGCTAAAGCTAAGAATAGCTATATCAAAAGTCAATGTTATTAGAGGATAATATAACATTTCTTTTTTCTGGTGTCAATAGCCTCAGAGTTTTGGCTTAATACTCAATATCATCAAATGTTAAATACTGGGTCCTGTGCTACATAATATGGTTTTCAGAAGAAATGTAAGACTTTTTTTTTTTTTTTTTTTTTAAGCTCACTAAAGGTTTTGGAGAAGGGAATGGCAATCCACGCCAGTATTCTTGACTGGAGAATCCCTTGGACAGAGGAGCCTGGCGGGCCAAAGTCCATGGGGTCGCAAAGAGTCGGACACAACTGAGCGACTAACACTAACACTACTAAAGGCTTAGTCACCAGTATCTCAGCTCTAAAGTGAGCTTAGAGATCATCCAGTTTAATTTTTTTCCTGTGCATCCCTCTAGAAAACAGCTTGGGTCAGGAATAACTCTAATTGTTAGAGAACATCTTCATTGTATAGGCTATGTCCATCTCACCCACTGGTTTAATTTATACTCTGAGAAGCAGCTCAAAACTGTTTCAATCCTTTTTTCCATGTGGTAGCACTTTAATAAGACAACTCTCATGCCTCTTGTCCTCCTGTCTTAGCCACATAATTGTATTTAAATGTATACTAATATAACTTTCTTTTAAAATTAAATATCTCGCTACTGTGGCTTTCAGTGCAGGCTGGGTTTCATTAAGTCTTGCCTAAAGGAAGAATGTTTGGAGAGAGGGCAGAAGTTTTTATTCCCTTGACTGTTTCAAAAAACAAGATTTTTTATGAGCATCAAAGAAGAAGGAGAGGTTTAGCTTCTTCAAATTCTTTTGGATTCCAGGGTGAAATCCCTGAGGAAATTGCAAGAAAAAAGGTGAGATGGATGAGCTTTAAAAATAATGGAATCAGATAATTAGATTTAACTAGGTCACCTCCTTACCATCATAACCTAGTCTTTCATTTAGTATTATTATCGATACCAGGTGAAAAAATAAACTCACTTTTGTAGCAAACAAACTGAAAGTCCGTAAAATAATAAAACAAATTTTAACAGAAGAAAAGTTGTTATTGCAGTTACTTTAAAAATTAGTTTACTTTTTTGCTTTCATGCATCCTGGTTTCCATTATGTAAAAGTTAGAATGTATTATGTAAAACCTAGGCTATGGTGAATGGGATTTTACAATTCTAAGCAGAGGTAAAACTAAATCTATGATTTATGCTTTTAAATCTGCTTTATTTTAGAGTCAGGTCTAAGTTCTATAGAAATTAATTTTGTACTGGCATATATCTAAAATATTCTAAAAACCAAGATTCACTTTCAGTCATGTTGGAATAGTATCCCATTGCAAAATGACTATTCAAAATTAGCTTGTAGGAAGTTGAATTTTCTTCCAGGTACACAGGAACTTGTGATAAAATTGGATATCATTTGCAAATGTCTTTATGCAGAAAGGAACAATATATCTTGCCATAGTGTATTTTATACAAACTGCTGTAGATTTTGACTTTTTATTGTGTGTTGCCTTGTGGCAATGTTATTTTAACCAGTTTTTGTGATAATACTATTATTTAGAACTTCAACCTAGTTAACGCAAAGTTTGTTAAAGTGCGCAACAAAAGTGAGATTTGCCTTGTTATTCTAGAGTTATTATGATTATATATAAATTTGTCAAATCTCACTAGAATAGCAAAAGAAGAATAAATGCTCAAATGAAGCAAAATTATTTTCTACATTATTATTCTAGCTTTCTACTCCATAAAATGCAAACTTACTCCATTAAAATAGCAACATTTGCACAAAATTAAAAAAAATATTAAGCTAGAGACCAAAAATTTTAAATACATTCACTCCTATAGCTGTGTATAACATCTCCTATTTTAACACCCAGACTCAAAATAAGAGAATTGGCCTCCTCCATCCATGTGGCTGTAATGGGATCCAAAGTGCTGAATTCTGTTTTAAATTCTGAAGTGAGAATTTAACTCAAGCTCAGCCCATAAAATTACCTTATTCTTCAAGCCACAGTTATTGGCACAAGGACTTGATAAAATCTTCAGTTTTTAACACAAAATATTTTGAAAGAGACAGTCTTTCTTTCCTCCAGGATGACTACCTGAACTGATGCAAACCTGGATTTGTTGGAGGCCATGGACCCCCAGAGTATGAAGCAAGTCTTTCTGCAGAGGCAGGAGGAATGAAGGCAACTTACAGGAAGTCCAGGAGAGAGACAGATGACTGGGGACTTGAGAACACCATTAAAACTTGGGATTCTTTGATAAAAGCACCAATAAATCTTTTTTTTTTTCTTGCTTAGGTCAGGTTGATTTGATTTCTCTATTTTGCAACCGAAGAATCCTCACAAATACAAGGTGCAGGAAAGAAATATCTTGCAGAGGTACAGCAATGGCTGGTGATTCAGTCTGTTGGAAAGTGTATAGTAAGACTTCAGTGAGTAAAACAGGAAATATGATGCTGCAGGGAAAGAATTAACAAGCCAAACCAATGAACAGATGATATCATGTGAAAGGATGTGTGTGTGTGTGTTTATGTGTGTGTGTGTGTGTGTGTGTGTGTGTGTGTTTGCATGTATATCAGAGACAGAGTAAAGGCAAAAGTGGAAATCACCATGTACAAATAGAGAATCAGTTGAATAGTTTCCTAAAACTTCTTGTTAAAAACCTATTATCCTAAGAAACCATACCACTATTGCTGCTATTAATACTACGGCTATTACTACTATTGCTACTACTACTAGCTAATATTTATTGAATTTTTTATATTCTAAAACTTTTATGTACTAGGTCATTGATTTCTTAGGACAATTCTATCAAGGAGGTACAATTGTTATCAAACCCATTTTCCAGATAAGAAAACAGGGATAAATAACTTACTTCATGTGACATACATAGACTGAATGTTGGAGTTATGATCTGGATGAAACTAGTCACACTCTTAATGAATAAATAATATTTACCCAAGAAGACACCAGAAGCACCTATGCATTCTGGTGAATTCCAGAGGTAGAGGAACATTACATTTTGATGTTGTCAAACATACCTTGTTCATAGTAGCCAACTGTCTCTTTTTACAATACACCTGCATCATACAGCTATTCATCTGGTAAACTGTCTATAGTTTCCTTATTATTGCCTCTTGACAAGGCTGAAAAGTATTTAATACAATAATTCCAATGCTAAATGTTTGATGAGCCTTATACAACCAAAATGTATGCATAAATATATTTCAATTTGGAATACACAAGCACACATATATTCTATTAAATAAATGTGTTTATGGTAAAAGAAAAGGTTAAATTCACGGCAATTTCCCATGCAAATAATGTGATTCCAATGTGATAAATTAATAATGAATGCCATTTTCTTCATGAATATTAGTTCTGATGATTCAGGCTTCTGTAGCTAGAGCCGACCGACCATGCCATCTGGTGTACAGAGTGGGTGCTGCCATGAACAGTGAGACAACAGACTCATGAACCAGAAATCCAGTCTCAGATTTCAAATCATTTTACTTATTACATTTACTAGATGAGATTGAAATGTTATGAAAGGATAAGTGCATTTCTTTTTCAGATAAGGAATGGAAGATTTTAGCTGTTTTTAACAATAAAGGCATTGGCAATTATCTGTATTTATGATTTTATAAGTGTTAATCCCTGTTTTCCTTCTTCCATTTTCCCCATCTTGCATCACACACATGCTTTTGTGGTATCATCTCAAAACCTTGTCCACTGATTAAGCATTATCTGTTCAAGTGATTATCCAGAAACATACCATATGAAAAGCAAAAACAGTAGGAATAAAGTGAACCAAAATAACATTTGATCTTCTTAGGAAGAAAACTATAGAGGCAACTGAATATTAAGGAAGCAGACACATTACTGAAAACTCCTTGTAAGCAGATTGAAAAAGCTCAAATAAATATACAAATATCTAGGGACAATGTCATTAGTATGTGCAACAGATAAAATATTACAGAATATTAAAAACATATTAAATGCAATTACATTAACACTCTCAGCATAAATTCAAGTCTACTCATTACTTGTTATCCTCCTCAAAATCCATAACAGTTCACTGTTAAAATGGAATTTGTTCTAGCACTCATCTCAGAGAATAATAGAGAGACTTAAACTGGATAATAAACATAAAAGAAAAGAACAGTTCTTAACACACAGTAAAGACTCAAATATTTGTATTGAAAAAGTATCAGAAAGGGATATGCTGGACTAGAATGACAACTCCAACAAATTCTCTTTGACTCAATCCTCCACCATCCATAGGTTCTAATTTGTTGGCTAGAATTAGTGCCATAGCCACACCAAGCTTCAAGGAAAGCTATGAACTGAAATCAAGTTACAAAAAGGAAGAGAAGAATATATATTGGGATATCAAGCAACTGGTCACCGAGATAAAACTACTGTTATTTGAGTTAATTTTGAATTGCACCTAGTTTTTTAAAAAATATTTATTTTTAATTGATTGATGATTGGTTTACAATATTGGTTTGATTTCCATCATACATCAACTTGAATTAACCATAAGTGTACTTATGTCCCCTCTCTCTTGAGTTTCCCTCCCACCTCCAGCCCATTCCCACCCCTCTAGGTTATTACAGGGCCCCCGTTTGAGTTCTGTGAGTCATACAGCAAATTCCCATTGGCTGTCTATTCACATATGCTGCTCTCTCCATTCATCTCACCCTCTTCCTCTTCTCCCACACCCTTGTCCATAAGTCTTAAACTGAACCTAGTTTTAATTCACAATGATATATTTTAATGTATTTATTTTAAAATTTATTTATTTTAACTGGAGGCTAATTACTTTACAATGTTGTAGTGGGTTTTGCCATACATTAACATGAATCAGCCATGGGAGTACATGTGTTCCCATCCTGAACCCCCTCCCACCTCCCTCCCCATCCCACCCCTCAGCATCACGAAATATTCTCCTAAACTTTTTTCTCTCCAGTCTGGATCATACCTTTAAAACAAACAGTGCAGACACTTGTCTATTCCCTATCCTTTCCCGTTTTCACCTCAGAATACATAGTCTGCCACAAACTGTGTAGTCATTTATTTTCCTGGAAAATAAAGCAAGGTTTAACGGAAGGAATACTGGTACATTCACTTTTTAAATACAGAAAATCTCTGAGGTTTTTCTGTACTCTATACTTCTCATGTAGCTTTCTTTCAGAGTAGCTGTTTCCTTTCCATTGCAGCTAGTGTGGCATTCTCTAGAAAGTCCTCTATGAAAAATTTAAAACTTAATGAAGTACCTAAGTTCTGCTGATAGGATGACAGCAACTGTTGGTAAGAAAGAACAGGGCACAAAATAAGAGTGGGGATAAAGGTCAGTAGAGGATATAGAAAAGGAAGAAAGGAAGTAATGTTAAAATGCTGGAACAATTCTCCCATTTCTCAAGTTTGCCTCTGTATAGCTGACAATGTGGCACCCTAGTTTAAGGCAGCTGCCCCACACTCTGCCTTGTGTGATAAAGTTGAGCCACACTTACAGCATTTGCTCTAGGAACTCCTTGGCTGTTTGAGTTTCTAAGGCTCTTACTGTGTTTTTTATTTTCCCATGTAAAAACACTTTTCTCTATTTTCTCTGTGTGGTAAATTCTTACCAATCCTGTGAATCACAGCTCAGGTTTGAGAGTTGTGCCACTCCTATTTGATGCCATAAAGCATACGCACGTAACTGGTCCCAATACCAGTTATAGCCGCATCACCTGTGAACTTTTTAGAATATAAATGACTCAGATATACTAAATTAAAATCACATTGGACAAGATTTCCAGATTTATATGTACATTATAGTTTAAGAAACATTTTGTATTATATTTTAAAAATTTATGTACACAGAATCCCTTCAAATTTATCATGAACAACTTTGAGTAAAATATTGTGATTTAATTTGAATCAACATCTCTCAACATTATACTTGTTCAATAACTATTTTACAAATAGAACAATATGAATAGCATGTTGCATAGAAAAATTACTCCCAAAAATTGTAAATTTCAAATGCTGATCAAGAATTATTACCAACAGATACTGAATGAGTATATCTTTTACTTATAATTTTCAAAACAACTAGTAGTAACATCATTTTTCTAACATTGCTAAAATTAACTAAGAATTATATCAAGATCCAACCAGTCCATTCTGAAGGAGATCAGCCCTGGGATTTCTTTGAAAGGAATGATGCTAAAGCTGAAACTCCAGTACTTTGGCCACCTCATGTGAAGAGTTGACTCATTGGAAAAGACTCTGATGCTGGGAGGGATTGAGGGCAGGAGGAAAAGGGGACAACCGAGGATGAGATGGCTGGATGGAATCAGGGACTCAATGGACGTGAGTCTGAGTGAACTCCGGGAGTTGGTGATGGACAGGGAGGCCTGGCGTGCTGCGATTCATGGGGTCGCAAAGAGTCAGACATGACTGAGCGACTGAACTGAACTGAACTGATATATTTAACTGGGAGAATAAAACTATTCCTTTGACTTTTCCAGGATAGAACTTTTTAAAAATGAAGACTCAGTTAAAACTACAGTTTAGTCATAATTAGGATGACTTTCTCAGTCTTTCTGTCTATACTCAGTGGACATCACTATGAAAAGTTCAATTCCACAGTCATCTACTATCTTGTTCTCTTGAGTCTGAGAAAGCACAATAAACTCGGTTCTGAAAAATAAATTACTAACTTTATTGGTAAAGAAACAGAGGGTAAATAATGAAAATCTTAGGAAATCTATTTTTTTCCTTCTCATATATAAAATTATATTATACCTAAAAAGTAGTATTTATTTTTCTCTTGGAAAAGATGTATATGCATTTGTGTATTGCATGTGTGTATTTGGTCCAAAAACTAGGCTCTGGATAGAAAGAATAATAAACAGATGTGCTTACACCTCCCAGTGAAAGGAAAATATTTAAATAAACCTCCTTCAGTCAAGAGATACAAGCCATTACTGGGCTTCACGGAGAAACTAAGAGCAGCCACATGCCCTACACTTAGACATTTCATGTTTCTAACATTATTATGCATGTTTTTCTGCAAACCAGCTCTGGTGTTACTTTTAAAGGAATGTCTCAGAAATGAGGAAATGCACTACTGACAAAATGAAGTACAAAAGAATAGGCACAGGGTAAGACATTTTTTCAGATAGAAGGGTTTTAAACAACATTTGGAGAGCAGAATGCTAGGGGTTAGAAAAATGAAGTTGACT
Organism: Ovis aries; assembly: GCF_016772045.2. NCBI lineage: Eukaryota > Metazoa > Chordata > Mammalia > Artiodactyla > Bovidae > Ovis > Ovis aries. Next base: position 38,136,308 of record NC_056057.1, on the reverse strand, counting down.
TCTTTAAAAAATTGAATGACTATAAAAAATTTTTTTTTTGAAAATTTAGAAGTTGTAGTTGATATCAAGTTTTGTAATCACACATCAATTTTTTTTGGCTCGTAAAATAAAGATATGGGATATATTTGATCTATTTATAAAATTTACTTCTGAAAGATAATACAATTTTGTAAAAAAAAATCAATTCATAAAAATAAGGTAAAGTTATCTCTAAATATTGATTCACATATCTTGTGATAATAAATATCAAAAGAATTCCCATAAATAAGTGGGCCAAGGTCAGTAATTTACTGTGTTCATTGATATAATGTGACTTATGGATTTGATATATTACATTTTATGGGCTTCCCTGGTGGCTCAGATGGTAAAGAATCCACCTGCAATGCAGTAGATGTGGGTTTGATTCCTGGGTTGGGAAGATAACTGAGGAGGACATGGCAACCCACTCCAGTATTCTTGCCTAGAGAATCCCCACTGTCAGAGGAGCCTGGTGGGCTACAGTCCATGGGGTTGCAAAGAGTAGGACACAACTGAAGTGACTAAGCACAGAGCACATAACATTTTATATACATAACATTTTAGTTTACTTTTGTGACCTCTGCCCTCCTGTTATCTAGCATCCTCACCATCACCTTGTAGTTTAAAATTTTTCAGTCCTTCTTCATAGTCATCAGATCTTCTGCTGAGTGAAACAACATCAATTAATTCTATGCTCCATTAGTCTCTGCCCTTTTCACTTTTAACTTTGAAGAAATAAGTGTGCAGGTGTAAAAACAGACTCACAAAATTTCTAATAACCACTGGCATGTAATTAAATGGATCAAATGTTAATGCCTGAGATTGTTGCTAAGTAAATTCAAATACTATGTCTATTAGAAACTGATGTGGGAAAAGTAGCATTTTGAAATAGAGCAAATAGAAAAATATTTCAAATACCTGAAATATGGCCTTATTAAGATAATATTTACTCAGCATCACTAACTATTAGAGAAATACAAATCAAAACAACAATGTGGTATCACCTCACACTGGTCAGAACAGCCATTTTATATATATATATATACATATATATATATATACATATATATATATATCTACAAACAATAAATGCTGGTGAGGATGTGGAGAAAAGGGACTCCTCCTACACACTTGGTGATAATGTAAACTGCTACAGCCACCGTGGACAACAGTATGAAAGTTCCTTAGAAATATAAATGCAGAACTATCATATGATCCAGAAATCTCACTCCTGGGCATATTCATGGAAAACCACACTTCAAAAAGATACATGCACCTCAATATTCATTGCAGCACTATTTACAATAGCCAAGACATGGAATTAAACTAATTGTCCATCAACAGATGAATGAATAAAGAAAATAAACAACTTATCTATCCATTCGTCTGTTGATGTACACTTAAGTTACTTCTATATCTTGGTTATTGCAAATAGTGCTACAATAAATACAAAGGCTTCCTAGGTGGCTCACTGGTTAAGAATCCACCTGCCAATGCAGGAGATGCAGGAGACACAGCTTTGATCCCTGGGTCAGGAAGATCCCATGGAGTAGGAAATTGCAACCCACTCCAATATTATTGCTTGGAAAATCCCATGGACAGAGGAGCCTGGTGGGCTACAGTTTATGGGGTTGCAAAGGGTCCAAGACAACTTAGCAACTGAGCATGCAGGCACACACATACACAAAGAAACATTACTCAGCCATAAAGAGAATGAAATATTGCCATTTGCAGCAACATGAATAGATCAAGAGATTATCATATTTAAAGAAGTAAGTTGGATAAAAACCCTTCAGAAAGCAGGAATAGAAGGAACATGCCTCAACATAATAAAAGCTATATATGACAAACCCACAACAAACATTATCCTCAATGGTGAAAAATTGAAAGCATTTCCCCTAAAGTCAGGAAAAAGACAAGGATGCCCACTCTCACCACTACTATTCAACATAGTTTTGGAAGTTTTAGCCATAGCAATTAGAGCAGAAAAAGAAATAAAGGAATCCAGGTTGGAAAAGAAGAAGTAAAACTCTCACTGTTTGCAGATGACATGATACTCTACATAGAAAACCCTAAGGACTCCACCAGAAAATTGCTAGAGCTAATCAGTGAATATAGTAAAGTTTCAGGATATAAAATTAACACGCAGAAATCCGTTGCATTCCAATACACTAACAATGAGAAAACAGAAAGAGAAATTATGGAAAGAATTCCATTCACCATTGCAAAAAAATAATAAAATACTTAGGAATATATCTACTTAGAGAAACCAAAGACCTATATATAGAAAGCTATAAAACACTGGTGAAAGAAATCAAAGAGGACACTAATAGATGGAGAAAATACCATGTTCATGAATCAGAAGAATCAATATAGTGAAAATGAGTATACTACCCAAAGCAATCTATAGATTCAATGCAATCCCTATCAAGCTACCAACGGTATTTTTCAGAGAACTAAACAAATAATTTCACAATTTGTATTTGGAAATACAAAAAACCTCGAATAGCCAAAGCAATACTGAGAAAGAAGAATGGAACTAGAGGAATCAACCTGCCTAACTTCAGGCTATACTACAAACCTACAGTCATCAAGACAGTATGGTACTGGCATAAAGACAGAAATATGGTTCAATGGAACAAAATAGAAAGCCCAGAGATAAATCATGCCCCTATAGACACCTTATCTTTGACAAAAGTGGCAAGAATATACAATGGAGAAAAGACAATCTCTTTAACAAGTGGTGCTGGGAAAACTGCTCAACCACTTGTAAAAGAATGAAACTAGAACACTTTATAACACCATACACAAAAATAAACTCAAAATGGATTAAAGATCTAAATGTAAAACCAGAAACTATAAAGCTCCTAGAGGAAAACATAGGCAAAACACTCTCTGACATAAATCACAGCAGGATCCTCTATGACACGCCTCCCAGAGTAATGGAAATAAAAGCAAAAATAAACAAATGGGACCTAATTAAACTTAAAGGCTTTTGCACAACAAAGGAAACTATAGGAAAGGTGAAAAGACAGCCTTCAGGATGGGAGAAAACAGTAGCAAATGAAGCAACTAACAAAGAAATAATCTCAAAAATATACAAGCCAGTCATGCAGCTCAATTCCAGTAAAACAAACAACCCAGTCAAAAAAATGGGCCAAAGAACTAAACAGACATTTTTCCAAAGAAGACATACAGATGGCTAACAAACACATGAAAAGATGCTCAACATCACTCATTATCAGAGAAATGCAAATCAAAACCACAATGAGATACCATCTCACGCCAGTCAGAATGGCTGCTATCCAAAAGTCTACAAGCAATAAATGCTAGAGAGGGTGTGGAGAAAAGGGAACCCTGTTACACTGTTGGTAGGAATGCAAACAAGTACAGCACTATGGAGAACAGTGTGGAGATTCCTTAAAAAACTGTAACTAGAACTGCCTTATGACCCAGCAATCCCACTGCTGGGCACACAAACCAAGGAAACCAGAATTGAAAGAGACACGTGTACCCCAATGTTCATCTCAGCACTGTTTATAATAGCCAGGACATGGAAGCAACCTAGATGTCCATCAGCAGATGAATGGATAAGAAAGCTGTGGTACATATATACAATGGAGTATTACTCAGCCATTAAAAAGAATACATTTGAATCAGTTCTAATGAGGTGGATGAAACAGGAGCCTATTATGCAGAGTGAAGCCAAAAAGAAAAACACCAATACAGTATACTAATGCATATATATGGAATTTAGAAAGATGTTAACAATAATCCTATATGCGAGACAGCTAGAGACACAGACGTACAGTCTTTTGGCCTCTGTGGGAGAAGGTGAGGTTGGGATGATTTGAGAGAATAACATTGAAGCATGTATGTTATCATATGTGTAACAGATTGCCAGTCCAGGATTGATGCATGAGACAGGGTCCTCAGGGCTGGTGCACTGGGATGACCCTGAGGGATGGGATGGGGAGGGAGGTGGGAGGGGGGGTTCAGGATGGGGAACACATATACACCCATGGCTGATTCATGTCAATGTATGGCAAAAACCACTACAATATTGTAAACTAATTAGCCTCCAATTAAAAAAAAAAGCCAGGCTGGGTTAGGACAGGACAGAATCCAACAACTATCCCTAGTTCTCATTGGCCCAACACCAAGGGAGATCACCGACTGCATCTTCATGTCATCAAATCCTGTCTGTATCCCTGGGCTCACATCATATTCCTCCTCTCCCCTCTCACCAGTAGCTTACATCATATTCCTCCTCTCCCTTCTTACAAGTAGCTCCCCACCTCTCACCAGTGAGCTGTGCTTCCCTGAACACCCTCCCCTTGTGTGCAGGGAAGGTAGTGCCCAACCCCAGGGAGACAGACAGTCACAAAGATCCCAGTGGTACTGTCTCTATCTCCTAGACTTTAGGCAGGGTGGGACTACAATATTTGAGATTTCTCAGATAAAGCAGTAGATTCATATGTTTTTTTTATCTGGCAGGAAGAATTGTGAAGTTTGTATCATCACAAAATAAATTGAACTGTGACTTCTGTTTCATGAAAAAAAAAAAGAAGTCAGACAGATAAAGAAAAAGATCATATGATATCACTTACATGTAGAACCTAAGAAATGATACTAATGAACTTATTTACAAAACAGAAACAGACTCACAGACTCAGCGAACAAATTTACATTTAGCAAAGGGGAAAGGTGGTGGAGAGGGATAAAATAGGAGGCTGAAATTAACATATACACACTACTATAAAACAGCAAAAATACTAGAGTGAGTAGCTTTTCCCTTCTCCAGGGGATCTTCCCAACTCAGGGATCAAACCCAGGTCGCCCACACTGTGGGCAGATTCTGTATCAGTTGAGCCACAGGGAAGCCCAGATAAACAACTAGGGGAACTCTACTGAATAGTTTATAGTAACCTAAATGGGAAGGCTTCCCTGGTGGCTCAGTAGTAAAGAATCTGCTTGCCAATGCAGGAGACACAGACTCAATCCCTTACCTGGGAAGATTCCATATGCCATGGAGCAATGAAGCCCATGGGTCAGAACTATCAAGCCTGCACTCTAGAGTCCTGGGGCCATAACTACTGAAGCCTGTGCACCATGCTCTTCAACAGGAGAAGCCACAGGAATGAGAAGACTGGGCACTGCAACTAGAGAGTAGACCCACTCGCTGCAACTACACAAAATCCTGTGCAGCAACAAAGACCCAGACAGCCAATAATAATGTATATGTATATGTATAATAATATGTATATGTATAATAATAAAGAAATTGATCAAATAACCTATATGGGAAAAGAATGGATATATGTACATGAATTACTAAATCACTTTGCTGTACACCTGAAACTAACACAATATTGTAAATCAGCTATACTCCAATATAAAAAGAATTTAAAAAATAAAATAATATTTGGATCAATTTTTGCCAGAAGCAATATTGGGGATCAAATCATCTGAGATTTAGGGTGAAAATGTATAATTTTTAATTGAAAATTTTATATTATTTCATTCAATTTTTAACTCACCTCTTCTATATAAATTACATAGGTAGCATGGTTCAAAAAAATTTTTTATCATATAGTATCAGTGTGAGTGTGTGTGTGTGTGTGTGTGTGCACATGGGCACCAAGGTTAGGCATACAAATGCAATCAGTGTTTATTGGAGGCTAACAGGATTATTTAAGGGCTACCACTTCGTACACATTGAAGGCTGAGTGCCAAAAAATTGGTGCTTTTCAACTATGGTGCTGGAGAAGACTTTTGTGAGTCCTGTGAAATTCAAGGAAATCAACCCTGAATATTCACTGGAACGACTGATACTGAAGCTGAAGCTCTAATACTTTGGCCAGCTAAAGTGAACAGCTGACTCACTAGAAAAGACCCTGCCACTGGGAAAGATTGAGGGCAAGAGGAGAAGGGGTGGCAGAGAATGAGATGTTAGATAGCATCACCGACTCAGTGGGCATGAATTTGAGGAAACTCCAGGAGATAGCGAAGGAAAGGGAAGCCTGGCGTGCTGCAGTCCATGTGGTCATAAAGAGTCAGATGCAACTTAGTAAGTGAAAAACAAAAAGCAAAACTCTGTACATTCTACATTCCCCACATTCTCTATATTATGGTGTTAAACTGAATTTTTTTAAATGTGCAGTTTTTATATCAACAATGAAAGGTGAAATATGTTCTTCTGAACTATGACGTTTAAGCTATCCAAGTTTAAGAAAAAGACTCATTATTCCTGGTAAACATTTCAAATGTAGATACTGATAGCTGGACTGTAGAATAATTTGATATATAAGGACACTGGATAGAATAATTTGATGAATAAGGACACTGGAGTTTCTTTTTTTCTCCCTATTTTACCTGTTTCCTTGTTTTGCATGTTATTGGCTTCCCAAGTGTAGTTTTCGGTATTGGCATCCTATATGAGATGTTCTCCTACCACAAGGCCATGAAGATGTTTTCTTCTAGAAGATATATTCACTTTTTTAACACATTCTAAACACATCATGCAGAAAAAGTCAAGGTTTTTCTCATTTTTTAAATGGATAAGAAATTCTTCTAACATGATATTGAAAATCTCACTTTTTCCCCTAAATTGAAGAGTGCTGATGTCATAAATCCAGAGCCTATCCTTGCACGAACATTCAACTGTCTTCATTACTGCAGCTTTCATGTAAGGATGAAATTTGGTTGTATATATCCTCCATTTTTTTTAAGCTTGTATTTTGCCAATATAAATCCTTTGTATTTCCAAATGGTTTTTAAAAGTTTCTCTATTACTGCAAAAAATAAAGCATTCAGAGATTTGGATTGTTATTTCATTAAAGCTGTAGATCAAACTAGGAGAACAATATTGAGTTTCCAGTCCATGAGCAGGAAAAGCTCATTATTTATTTAGATCTTTAAAAATCCTCTCAGCAAAGATCTAATACATTTCTTTTTGGAAAATTTATAGCACATTTGGTTTTAATGATATTGTAAATGATATTTAAAAAATTGTCCAATTGTTTGTTTCTAGTATATAGAAACACATTGATCATGTATTGAATGCTTTCTAAATTTACATATTAATATTTATATTATATAAATTCTTTTGAATTTTCTAAACATACTTCTGCCATTTGTGAAAAAATAATTTTATCTCTTTCCCCCTAATATTTATAAGTTTAAATATCTTCTCTTCTCCTTGCCAAGTACTTTCAGTACAAAATTGAAAATAAGCAGGGAGACTGAACATCCTTATCCTTTTTCCATTTAAGTAAGAAAGCATTATAACCTACCTTTTAGAATGATAGCTATAAATTTTTTGTTAGGTATCCTTTATGAGATTAACAAAGGTCCCTTCAATTTCCAGTTTTAGGAGAATGTTTATCATTAATAAACATTGAATTTTTAAATGAATTGATTATTTTAAATACTTATTTAAATGCATTATTGAATGGTTATTGAATACTTTAAATGCTTTTTTTGGATATGGTCATATATTATTAATATAATAAATTTTATCAATTGCTTGGGACATAATTTCAAATTCACAAAATAATTGCTACCTAAAACATGGTGCTGCCCATATATATAGGTATCTATCTATTTATATGTATATGAATAGGATTGTAAGTATTTTTAGGTGGTTTTACACATGAGAAATGTTACAATTTTCCATTCTTGCAATGGTCACACCACACATAGTGTGGTATAGTGATTATGCTGGTTTCAATAACTTAACTGGAAGTAGTTCCTCTTTTTCAATTCTCTAGAATAGTTGGTATAAAAATTGTATTACTTATTCCTTTAATGTTCTTAAAAGTTTAGTAGTGAAGACATCTGGGCCTGAAGTTTTCTTTTTTGGAAGGTTTCAAGTTTTGATTTAAATTGCTTTTAAATTATTTTCTAGATTGCAAGTTTTATATTTTATCCTCAAACCCAACAAAAGTTAAGAATGCAAAGGGCATGTGAGGAGTGTATCACTTCATGTACAAGTTCAAGTTACTGATGTTAGAAAATATGGAAGTATGATATGGGGATATTTATGTTCTATTTGCAGTGAACATTAATTATATTTATGATTTTCAAAAGAGTACATTTTATTAAGACACAGAAAATGTTATGAAATAGCAATGAACTTTACAAATTTTGAAGAAATTATCAGTAGACTTTGTCAGTTATTTTTATATTTAAGCGTAATGAATTAAATTCACCTGTGTGAAATACTATCCATTATCTATATGCTTTCCTCTCTCTCTGCTCACACACATAAACAACCTACATATTTCAGAAAGTGTAATGAATTTCTTTGCAGTTAGCTTTAATTACATCCCCTGATTGTCTCCTCCATGTCTGAAAATTAAGGATTTCCCTTTTGAAATAAATTAAACTATTTGTACTTAATAAAGTACATCTACATAATTTTGCTTGATTTTCCTTTGCAAAAAACTCATGTCTTTCTAATTTGAATTGGCTTGAGAGAGAGGGAAAGGCATATTTATTCTTTATTGACTGAGTCTAAAAGTTTTATCAGGGTCATCCATGAAACAGTTTCATATGCCACAACACAAAATTATATATTTATTAAATTACCTAGCTTCCTTGTAGTTGGTGATATATTAACTATTACTTTCCCAAAGCAAAGTAAGAAAGTAGAAAATTAAAAATAGAATATTTACATTGCTGTACCTTTTCCAAATATGTAATTAACCCTTAAGAAAGTTTCTTTTTTCAATTTGTGTATTATTTAGCATAGTATAGAAAATAGATTAAAATGCTTCTTGTCTTATTCACTTATTCAACATTTTTTCTATTAAGCACCTATTATATATAACACGGTGAGTTTAGGAATGCAGTGAGGATTGGTAAATGTCTAATTACTCTTCTGTGCTAAAATAATGCTAGATGTTTATTTTTATGCAACATAGTTTGACATACAATTCATTAGTTTTAAGGAAAGAATCCTAAAGTTTGTATTTTACAAGTTAATATATAAGAAACCATTGGAAAATAATGTGCTAAAACTTATTTTTGTCAGACAGAATTTTTGTGACATAATCGAATTTCATTAAGCACCTGATTAAATCATTAGGCAGGTCTGTTTTTAATTTAATGTTCTTTGGATAGTATATTTCACAAAGAAATTTTTAATAAAAATAGATTCATTTCAGTTGAGCAGATGACATTTTTCATTTTGCTTAAAACAGTTAACCTAATCTTAAGAAATATTGATGTTATTATAAAGTTTTAAAACATCATTTAAAAGTTTCATATCTTTTTCCTACTTCAGAATCAGTATTCTCCCCATAAAACTGTAAGCTACTTTTACACTGAGAATATAACATATTTTGCTTTGAAATCCTGGCACCAAGCAAAAGTCAGACATTTAATAAATACTAATTGTATGAGTAAAAATAATGTAATATAATTTCTTTATGGAAATTAATGACAAAAATATTATTGTTTGTAATATCAGTCTTTGGGCAAGTTTAATCACTCAGTAGTGTCCGACTCTTCATGACCCCATGAACTGCAGCACGTCAGGCCCCCTTGTCCATCACCAACTCCCAGAGTCCACCCAAATACATGTCCATTGAGTCGGTGATGCCATCCAACCATCTCATCCTCTGTCGTCCCCTTCTCTTCCTGCCCTCAATCTGTCCCAGCATCAGAGTATTTTTCATATGAGTCAGCTCTTTCCATCAGGTGGCCAAAGTACTGGAGTTTCAGCTTCAACATCTGTCCTTCCAAAGAACACCCAGAACTGATCTCCTTTAGGATGGACTAGTTGGATCTCCTTGCAGTCCAAGGGACTCTCAAAAGTCTTCTCCAACACCACAGTTCAAAAGCATCAATTCTTCTGTACTCAGCTTTCTCTATAGTCCAACTCTCACATCCATACATAACTACTGGAAAAACCATAGCCTTGACTAGATGAACTTTGTTAGCAAAGTGATGTCTCTGCTTTTGAACATCCTATCTAGGTTGGTCATAACTTTCCTTCCAAGGAGTAATCATCTTTTAATTTCATGGCTACAATCACCATTGGCAGTGATTTTGGGGCCCCAGCCGCCCAAATAAGTCAGCCACTGATTCCACTGTTTCCCCATCTATTTGCCATGAAGTGATGGGATCGGATGCCATGATCTTAGTTTTCTGAATGTTGAGCTTTAAGCCAACTTTTTCACTTTCCTCTTACACTTTCATCAAATGGCTCTTTAGTTCTTCTTCACTTTCTGCCATAAGGGGGGTGTCATCTGCATGTCTCTGGTTTTTGATATTTCTCCTGAAAATCTTGATTACAGCCTGTGCTTCCTCCAGACCAGCTTTTCTCATGATGTACACTGCATAGAAGTTAAATAAGCAGGGTGACAATATACAGCCTTGACGTACTCCTTTTCTATTTGGAACCAGTCTGTTGTTCCATATCCAGTTCTAATTGTTGCTTCCTGACCTGCATATAGGTTTCTCAAGAGGCAGGTCAAGTGATCTGGTATTCCCATCTCTTTCAGAATTTTCCACAGTTTATTGAGATCCATACAGTCAAAGGCTTTGATATAGTCAATAAAGCACAAATAGTTGTTTTTCTGGAACTCTCTTGCTTTTTCCATGATCCAGCGGATGTTGGCAATTTGATCTCTGGTTCCTCTGCCCTTTCTAAAACCAGCTTGAACATCTGGAAGTTCACAGTTCACGTATTGCTGAAGCCTGACTTCAGTTCAGTTGCTCAGTCATGTCCGACTCTTTGCGACCTCATGAATCACAACACGCCAGGCCTCCCTGTCCGTCACCAACTCCCGGAGTTCACTCAGACTCACGTCCATCAAGTCCATGATGCCATCCAGCCATCTCATCCTTGGTCATCCCCTTCTCCTCCTGCCCCCAATCCCTCCCAGGATCAGAGTCTTTTCCAATGAGTCAACTCTGCATGAGGTAGCCAAAGCACTGGAGCTCAGCTTTAGCATCATTCCTTCCAAAGAAATCCCAGGGTTGATCTCCTTCAGAATGGACTGGTTGGATCTCCCTGTAGTCCAAGGGACTTTCAAGAGTCTTCTCCAACACCACAGTTCAAAAGCATCAATTCTTCGGTGCTCAGCCTTCTTCACAGTCCAACTCTCACATCCATACATGACCACAGGAAAAACCATAGCCTTGACTAGATGGACCTTAGTCAGCAAAGTAATGTCTCTGCTTTTGAATATACTATCTAGGTTGGTCATAACTTTTCTTCCAAGGAGTAAGCGTCTTTTAATTTCATGGCTGCAGTCACCATCTGCAGTGATTTTGGAGCCTAAAAAAAATAAAGTTTGACACTGTTTCCACTGTTTCACCATCTATTTCCCATCAAGTGATGGGACCGGATGCCATATCTTCGTTTTCTGAATGTTGAGCTTTAAGCCAACTTTTTCACTCTCGTCTTTCACTTTCATCAAGAGGCTTTTTAGCTCCTCTTCACTTTCTGCCATAAGAGTGGTATTATCTGCATATCTGAGGTTATTGATATTTCTCCCAGCAATCTTGATTCCAGCTTGTGTTTCTTCCAGTCCAGTGTTTCTCATGATACACACTGCATAGAACTTAAATAAGCAGGGTGACAATATACAGCCGTGATGTACTCCTTTTCCTATTTGGAACCAGTCTGTTGTTCCATGTCCAGTTCTAACTGTTGCTTCCTGACTTGCATACAGATTTCTCAAGAGGCAGGTTAGGTGGTCTGGTATTCCCATCTCTTTCAGAATTTTCCACAGTTTATTGTGATCCACACAGTCAACGGCTTTGGCATAGTCAATAAAGCAGAAATAGATGTTTTTCTGGAACTCTCTTGCTTTTTCCATGATCCAGCAGATGTTGGCAATTTGTTCTCTGGTTCCTCTGCCTTTTCTAAAACCAGGTTGAACATCAGGGAGTTCACGGTTCACATATTGCTGAAGTCTGGCTTGGAGAATTTTGACCATTACTTTACCAGCATGTGAGATGAGTGCAATTATGTGGTGGTTTGAGCATTCTTTGGCATTGCCTTTCTTTGGGATTGGAATGAAAACTGACGTTTTCCAGTCCTGTGGCCACTGCTGAGTTTTCCAAATGTGCTGGCATATTGAGTGCAGCACTTTCACAGCATCATCTTTCAGGATTTGAAATAGCTCAACTGGAATTCCATCACCTCCACTAGCTTTGTTCATAGTGATGATTCCTAAGGCCCACTTGATTTCACATTCCAAGATGTCTGGCTCTAGATGAGTGATCACAGCATCATGATTATCTGGGTCGTGAAGATCTTTTTTGTACAGTTCTTCTGTGTATTTCTGGCCACCTCTTCTTAATATCTTCTGCTTCTGTTAGGTCCATCCCATTTCTGTCCTTTATCGAGCCCATCTTTGCATGAAATGTTCCCTTGGTATCTCTAATTTTCTTAAAGAGATCTCTAGTCTTTCCCATTCTGTTGGTTTCCTCTATTTCTTTGCATTGATCACTGAAGAAGGCTTTCTTATCTCTTGTTGCTATTCTTTGGAATTCTGCATTCAGATGCTTATATCTTTCCTTTTCTCCTTTGCTTTTCGCCTCTCTTCTTTTCACAGCTATTTGTAAGGCCTCCCCAGACAGCCATTTGCTTTTTTGCATTTCTTTTCCATGGGGATGGTCTTGATCCATGTCTCCTGTACAATGTCACGAACCTCATTCCATAGTTCATCAGGCACTCTATCTATCAGATCTAGGCCCTTAAATCTATTTCTCACTTCCACTGTATAATTATAAGGGATTTGATTTAGGTCATACCCGAATGATCTAGTGGTTTTCCCTATTTTCTTCAATTTGAGTCTGAATTTGGTAATAAGGAGTTCATGATCTGAGCCACAGTCAGCTCCTAGTCTTGTTTTTGTTGACTGTATAGAGCTTCTCCATCTTTGGCTGCAAAGAATATAATCAATCTGATTTTGGTGTTGACCATCTGGTGATGTCAATGTGTAGAGTCTTCTCTTGTGTTGTTGGAAGAGGGTGTTTGCTATGACCAGTGTATTTTCTTGGCAAAACTCTATTAGAGTTTGCCCTGCTTCATTTCACATTCCAAGGCCAAATTTGCCTGTTACTCCAGGTGTTTCTTGACTTCCTACTTTTGCATTCCAGTCCCCTCTAATGAAAAGGACATCTTTTTGGGGTGTTAGTTCTAAAAGGTCTTGTAGGTCTTCACAAAACCGTTCAACTTCAGTTTCTTCAGCGTTACTGGTTGGGGCATAGACTTGGATAACTATGATATTGAATGGTTTGCCTTGGAGATGAACAGAGATCATTCTGTCGTTTTTGAGATTGCATCCAAGTACTGCATTTTGGACTCTTTTGTTGACCGTGATGGCCACTCCATTTCTTCTCAGGGATTCCTGCCCACAGTAGTAGATACAATGGTCATCTGAGTTAAATTCACCCATTCCAGTCCATTTTAGTTCGCTGATTCCTAAAATGTTGACGTTCACCCTTGCCATCTCTTGTTTGACCACTTCCAATTTGCCTTGATTCATGGACCTGACATTCCAAGTTCCTATGCAATATTGCTCTTTACAGCATAGGATCTTGCTTCTATCACCAGTCACATCCACAACTGGATATTGTTTTTGCTTTGGCTCTATCCCTTCATTCTTTCTGGAGTTGTTTCTCCACTGATCTCCAGCAGCATATTGGGCACCTAATGACATGGGGAGTTCCTTTTTCAGTATCCTATCATTTTGCCTTTTCATACTGTTCATGGGGTTCTCAAGGCAAGAATACTGAAGTGGCTTGCCATTCCCTTGGAGAAATTTAAGCATTACTTTACTAGGGTGTGAGATGAGTGCAATTGTGTGGTAGTTTGAGCATTCTTTGGCATTGCCTTTCTTTGGGATTGGAATGAAAACTGACGTTTTCCAGTCCTGTGGCCACTGCTGAGTTTTCCAAATTTGTTGGCATATTGAGTGCAGCACTTTCACAGTATCATCTTTCAGGATTTGAAATAGTTCAATTGGCATTCTATCACCTCCACTAGCTTTGTTTGTAGTGTTGCTTCCTGAGGCCCACTTGACTTCACATTCCAGGATATCTGGCTCTAGGTGAGTGATCACACCATCGTGATTATCTGGGTCATGAAGATGTTTTTGGTACAGTTCTTCTGTGTATTATTGCCGCCTCTTGTTCATATCTTCTGCTTCTGTTAGGTCCCTACCTTTTCTGTTTTTTTATTGAGCTCCTCTTTGCATGAAATGTTCCCTTGGTATCTCTAATTTTCTTGAAGAGATCTGTAGTCTTTCCCATTGTATTGTTTCCCTCCATTTCTTGAAACTGTTTCAATGAAACTAAGCCATGTCATGTGGGGCCACCCAAGATGGATGGGTCATGGTAGAGAGGTCTTACAGAATGTGGTCCGCTGGGAAGGGAATGGCAAACCCTTTAGTATTCTTGCCTTGAAACCCCATGAACAGTATGAAAAGGCAAAAAGATAGGATACTGGAAGATGGACTCCCCAGCTCAGTAGATGCCTAATATGCTAGGGGAGATCAGTGGAGAAGTAACTCCAGAAAGAATGATGGGATGGCACCAAAGCAAAAACAACACCCAGTTGTGGATGGGACTGGTGATAGAAACAAGGTCTGATGCTGTAAAGAGCAATATTGCATAGAAACCTGGACTGTTAGGTCCATGAATCAAGGCAAATTGGAAGTGGTCAAACAAGAGATGGCAAGAATGAACAGTGACATTCTAGGAATCAGTGAACTAAGACAGACTGGAATGGGTAAATTTAAGTCAGATGACCATTATGTCTACTACTGTGGGCAGGAATCCCTTAGAATAAATGGAGTAGCCATCATAGTCAACAAAAGAATCTGAAATGCAGTATTTGGATGCAATCTCAAAAATGACAGAATGATCTCTGTTCGTCTCCAAGGCAAACCATTCAATATCACAGTTATCCAAGTCTATGCCCCAACCAATAATGCTGAAAAAGCTGAAGTTGAACAGTTCTGTGAAGACCTACAAGACCTTCTAGAACTAACACCCCAAAAAAAGATGTCCTTTTCATTATAGGGGACTGGAATGCCATAGTAGGAAGTTAAGAAACACCTGGAAAATCAGGGAAATTTGACCTTGGAGTACAGAATGAAGCAGGGCAAAGGTTAATAGAGTTCTGCCAAGAGGACACACTGGTCATAGCAAACACCTTCTTCCAACAACATAAGAGAAGACTCTATACATGGACATTACCAGATGGTCGACAGCAAAATCAAACTGATTATATTCTTTGCAACCAAAGATGGAGAAGCTCTATACAGTCAGCAAAAACAAGACCAGGAGCTGACGGTGGCTCAGATCATGAACCCCTTATTGCCAAATTCAGACTGAAATTGAAGAAAGTGGAGAAAACCACTAGACCATTCAGGTTTGTAATATCATCAATCTAAAATTTTTTCAATGATGGAAATTAAAAACCTTGAATGGGGCATTATTTAGATAAACCAAATAACCTGGATGCATGTATTTCACTTCAGTGTGAGCTTTCCTTATTGTGAATACCGAAAGTCTCTCCATTACCTTGTCTTCCAACCCAGGTTTGATTCCTGGGATGGGAAGATCCACTGGAGAAGTGATAGGCTACCCACTGCAGTATTCTTGGGCTTCCTGGTGGCTCACCTGGTCAAGAATCCAACTGCAATGTAGGAGACCTGGGTTCGATCCCTGGGTTCAGAAGATCCTCCAGAGAAGGGAAAGGCTACCCACTGCAGTACTCTGGCCTGGAGAATTCCATGGACTGTACAGTCCATGGGGTTGCAAAGAGTCAGACACAACTGAACAACTTTCACCTCATCTTCTGTCCAGTTGTTCTTTTGATTATAATCTGAGACTCCTTCTAGGTTTTGCTGCTGAGCAAGCAACCTGGTTTAGGGACTATGACATCAGAAAGTTACCTCCATGGAGTCAAGTGAAGTGAAGCGAAAGTGGTGCAGTCATGTCCCAGTCTTTGTGACCCCATGGACTGCAGCCCGCCAGGCTCCTCTGACCATGGGGATTCTCTAGGCAAGGATACTGAAGTAGGTTACCATACCCTCCTCCAGGGGATCTTCCTAAACCAGATCTGAACCCAGGTCTCCCTCATTGTAGGCAGATTCTTTACCAACTGAACCACCAGGGAAGCCCAGGAATACTAGAGTGAGTTGCCTGTCCCTTCTTCAAGGTATCTTCCCAACCCATGAATTGAACCAGCATCTCCTGCATTGCAGGTGGACTCCTTATCAACTGAGCCACTGGGAAAGCAATCTCCCCTAAATCTGTCCATTCATAACAGAATGATTTCCATAAAGCAAGATTTTTTCCATTTCTTACATCTCTTTACTTAAATATAAATCAAGTTAAACCACCTTCTAATTAGAAAATGGAGACCAGAATGCTACTTTCACTTTTTTCTAGTCAAGGCAATTTAATTTCAAGGATTCATGAGTCACTTAAACAGAGATTGAGTAGGGGGTTAAGTCTAAGACTGCATTTCAGAGACACTGAAGATTCAGAGACATTGAAGAATGAATATCTGTAGCGACCAGTCTTACAGAACCTGGAAAGCTGACAGATTGAATTTAACCCATGTCTCTCAGAGTTTTCAGGTCTCCAGTTTCTGTCTCTCCTTGCTTATTCGCTATACTTTCCTGTTTCTGTCAGTAGAATGGCTACCTCTGCATTTTTATCACCCTTGAATGACTCTAAGATAGCAGATTTAATGACAAAATATATGATTTGACTGGCTCCAAAGTTAGACTATTTAGTTTCTCACTGCAAGCATTATGGTCTTGTACCATATGCTTAAATCATGTAAATTGCCTAATACACATAAGATTGCAAAATATATTAGGCACATAGTATGTGCTTAATGGAGAAGGCACCCCACTCCAGTACTCTTGCCTGGAAAATCCCATGGACAGAGGAGCCTGGTGGGCTACAGTCATGGGGCCGCTAACAGTCGGACACGACTGAGCGACTTCACTTTGACTTTTCTTTTGCATGCATTGGAGAAGGAAATGGTAGCCCATTCAAGTGTTCTTGCCTTGAGAATCCTAGGGATGGGGGAGCCTGGTGGGCTGCTGTCTATGGGGTTGCACAGAGCCGGACACGACTGAAGTGACTTAGCAGTAGCAGCAGCAGCAGCAGGTGCTTAATAGGGCTTCCCAGGGGACTCAGTGGTAAAGAATCCACCTGCCAACACAGGTGACACAGAAGATACGGGTTCGATCCCTGGGTCAGAAAGATCTTCTGGAGGAGGAAATGGCGACCTACTCCAAGTATTCTTGATTGAAGAAGCCCATGGAGAGAAGAATCTGGTGGGCTCCAGTTCATAGGGCCGCAAAGAGTCAGACACGACAGCAACTAAACACACATTGGTGCTTAACAAATACCAACTATTACTACTACTTTAGTACAAGTACTTGTTACTACTATAACTGTTAATACAACTACTATTTCTAGAAGTAAATTATCTTTAAAGTTTATTAGTTCCTTAGATTTTTCAAAGTAAACAAACATATTCAATCACACTTTTGAGACTCTTCTATGAAGAAGAACATATAAAATTTTAACTAAACCTTGTCAATAACTTTCTGTTAAATTTATCTTTACTGAATACTCATCCACTGGGAAAATTCTGTTAAACTGAAATGTCCTCAAATGTCCTCTGTTCATCACATGAAATTTGTTATTTGGGGGTCTATATCACTGAATTTACCCTCTAAATATTCCCTTCTAGTGCTTCATTCTAATCTTGATTGATATTTTAGAATACGTCTAGACTTTTAAGGGAGGAGGTTAAATTATCTAGCTTTTTTGTTTACAACTTTCATTTTTACTTAAATTATACTTTTTTCAACTATCTTAGGTAAGAAGCATATAAAGCAATTGAATATATAACATTCAACTTGAGTGAAAATTGTGTGCTTTTATTGATTAAATATTTTACTGTAGTATAGGAAATGAAGCTTTTTGGGTGGGTAAACTTTCAACATGAATTCTGCTATCCTAGGTCTATGTATATTACAGGTTCTACATTTCTGATCACAGTATTTGTATTCTAGTAGAAAGAAAGGACAAATGAAGGGCGGATACTGGACAATGTTTAAAAGAAAGCACACGTCAATTTCTCTTAAAACCTGAGTGGTTTATTTCATTAGAACAGTTGACATGAGAAAAATATGAATCAACCATACACATAAATCATAAATGTAATCTTTTCCACTGAGATAATTCATATTGTGGCAACCTTTGATTTGCCTAAATTCTTGGTTTTATGCAAATATTTATATCACAGATGCAAATCAAGGGAAAGATCCTTTTTTAGATTAGAGTTAAATTTGAGGATACATAACAATTCAATTGCTGCAAAAGAACATTTTTCTGGTGCCTCCAGTCTTGCTTCCAGGAATGGCATTCTCTATGCCTATTCACTAGACTTTTTTGAGGAAGGGCTCTTTGAGCAAGGCAGCTGGTGTAGAGCCTTCATGACATTTAAATTCTCTAGCTAGTCATCCTTGGAGGAGGATTATGAAACAGATGTACAGGAAATCCTATATTTATATGTGATGTTAGTAATTCATGTGGAGATAGTAGAGATTAGACCTTTGTTTCACCTTTATGAAAGCCTAAGTTATATAACTGAAACAACTATACATTGCTTGAAATCAGTAAAATAAAATTCACCAATTAAAAATATTTGGATATTTCAAAATAATTGAAAATGGGTAACTTTTTTCTTTTATTCCAGATAAATTATTTTTATCTCTTGTTTTGCTTCTCTTGTCAATGAGGCTTATATCATGAATTAAGTGTTTTTGACCAAAAAAAAAAAAAAGCCATCCCCAAATCCAACTGTGTTTTTGCTATTATTTATGTTTTCACACTGGAAATAATTTCATTTTTTGCAAAACTAAGTAATTGTCTTGATACCTCATGTTCATTATAAATTTGATACTTCTGAAAGAGTGTGCTCTTCATAGTATTTTAAAGAAAAATGAGAGCTTAATAAAAGTAGAGTTAAATAAAATGTAATGAATGCCACCTACATGGCACTCAACTTATTTACAAAAAAAGGAGAATATCATATTTGCATTTGTCTTGCCACACCTGACAGTAAGCATATTTCAGACACATTTTTCTGATGTGGGATTTTTCTAGGATAAGTCCCAGAGCCTATAATGTTGGTTAGGAGTTGGCTTTTAATTTGAGGCTCAGAGGACAAGATATTATGGCTAGGAGAAAGGCTTATAAGGGGTATTTTCAGAAAATAGGAATCAAGTTATCAACTTACTGATTTATTCATTCAATGTCTTTGCAAAACACCACGTTTAAGTCTTATCTGATATAGAGGGAGTGAAAACAGCAAGTAAAAGGTACACCTCCCTTTAAGTCTTTTAAATTACAGAGGAGAGAACACTTATTTGCATGATTAGTATAAAGGACTAGACAGAGATGAGTTGTGAGAAACATTCTGAGTATTGAGCTCTGCTGAAGCAGGCAGCCTCAGAGTATCACATTGCTGCTATAGGATGAGCTTCCCTGAAGTCTCATGTCAAAAGCAGGGCAAGAAAGACTGCCAGATGGTGCAGTGACTTTTAAATTCTATTCCTGGGTCAAAGTAGATGACCAGAAGTAACAGATCCAAAAGAAGGTGGGTAAGTAAAGGAGTACGTCAAGGCTGTATATAGCCACCCTGCTTATTTAACTTCTATGCCGAGTACATCATGAGAAACACTGGGCTGGAAGAAACACGAGCTGGAATCAAGATTGCTGGGAGAAATATCAATAACCTCAGATATGCAGATAACACCACCCTTATGGCAGAAAGTGAAGAGGAGCTAAAAAGCCTCTTGATGAAAGTGAAAGAGGAGAGTGAAAAAGTTGGCTTAAAGCTCAACATTCAGAAAACGAAGATCATGGCATCTGGCCCCATCACTTGATGGGAAATAGATGGGGAAACAGTGGAAACAGTGGCAGACTTTATTTTTGAGGGCTCCAGAATCACTGCAGATGGTGATTGCAGCCATGAAATGAAAAGATCCTTACTCCTTGGAAGAAAATTTATGACCAACCTAGATAGCATATTCAAAAGCAGAGACATTACTTTGTCTAGTCAAGGCTATGGTTTTTCCAGTAATCATGTATGGATGTGAGAATTGGACTGTGAAGAAGGCTGAGTCCTGAAGAATTGATGCTTTTGAACTGTGGTGTTGGCGAAGACTCACGAGACTCCCTTGGACTGCAGGGAGATCCAACCAGTCCATTCTAAAGGAGATCAGTTTAGATTTTAAATATAATAGAATTTAAATAGATTTCTTTGGAAGGTATGATGCTAAAGCTGAAACTCCAGTATTTTGGCCAACTCATGCGAAGAGTTGACTCATTGGAAAAGACTCTGATGCTGGGAGGGATTGGGGGCAGGAGGAGAAGGGGACGACCGAGGATGAGATGGCTGGAAGGCATCACTGACTCGATGGATGTGAGTCTGAGTGAACTCTGGGAGTTGGTGATGGACAGGGAGGCCTGGCGGGCTGCGATTTATGGGGTTGCAAAGAGTCAGACACGACTGAGCGACTGAACTGAACTGAAGTCAGATGAAAAGGGATTTTTAAACATATACACACAAACACACTTTTATTCTTGTGTTTTAGAAAGGCTAGGATTCTGGTGTGTCTTTACTAAGCCATGATCGTTGTGCCTACTTTCCAAGTAGAATCTTTAAAAGTTAAAAGGGTTAGTTTCAAAGGCCTACTAGTTGTAGACTTTTATTAACCAAAGTTATAGAACTCCCATTTATTTAAAAAAATTGTAACATACTAGCTTGATTATTCATCAAGTCATAGTGACAGTTAGTCTTGATGTGTCCGTATCAGTGACCTTGAATCAAATTCCTTATTATAGCATAAAAAAATTCACAAGATTTTCCTCTCAATTCCCCATCTCCTTTTGAGGCATTTCTTCCTTGTCTTTCTCTGTCTCCTGTGGGGACTTCCTCTTCTAGGTCTCATTTCAGGTCTATAAACAGTCTTCTCCCATTTCTCCTACCAGTCATCCAAATCAAAACATTCTGTGATATCCTTCCTCTGAAGCACATGGTATGAATATCTAAATAGGCCTCTGGAAACAAAACAATGAGACTTTAAATCAGTGAAAACACATACTTTTAATTCATTACTGGGATCATAAGAAAACTCAATAAATTTTTAGTGACAAATAAAACAAAACAATCAACAGAAACGAAAACAATGAAAAGAAAAAGAAAATAGAAACCAAACTGAATAAATTTCAAATTAAAAAATTTACATTCACAGACCTGCAGGAAAGGAATTTCTAACAGATACACTCAAGGAAGAGGGAAAAGGAACTGAACTGTAGGAATAATGGGTAAATAAACAAGTAAGTACGTACGTAAACTGAAATAGATATTGTCTAAATAACAATAGTGGAGTCTAATTATATGTTTAACAATAAATACAAATAATATTCTGTTCAATGTGAAACAATAACTTATAAATCAGGAAAGGAGACCTCAGAATTAAAGTGCTCTAAGTACATTATATTATTTGGTAAGTGATTGAGATATTGAACTAAAACTGTTAAACAGAAAACTGTTAAACTAAATATATATGTGATAAAATTTCAAAGTATTCCCAGTTTTAAAAGGAAGAAACAATCAGTATGCCAAAAAAGTAAAATATAAGAAAAATGGGAACAGACAAATGACACATTAGGAACAGTAAACAATGGTGATAGAAATAAAATTAAAATGGCAGAAATGAGTCCATAATGTACAGTAATCACAGTAGATATAACTGACTAAGCTTGAAAAATAGACAGAAGCTATCATACAGAAAAATGATAAAACCCATCTATGTGTATAACACCTGTATAAGAATAGTATTGGAGATACAGAAACATTTTCAATGGCAAAACTATGAAGTAAGTAGTCAATGTCAGAGTATTGGACATTCCAAGGACAACTGTCCGCAAGCCAATGCTGTCAAAATAGTAGTGAAGTTGGAGTGGAAAAGATCAGAGTGTGAGTAAAATCTATTTATGTGTATCCTCCGAGATGTATGACCAAACTCAATAACTGTATTTTGTTTCAATCAAGGCTTAGATGAACCAACTGTAAAGAGACATATTTTAGGCAATAAGGGGGAATTTGAACAGGAGAATAAGAGTGAAGTCAGTTTGAGTTTGACAAGTAAAAATTTGAAACTTGAGTTTTCAGAAGATTTGGGGGATGACTCAGAAATGGAGTTTATGCATTTAGGGTACAAGTTACAGTCTGCATCGTCAATGAGAGGCAAAGGGATCATAACCCAAGAGGTTAACTCTTTCATATAACTGGTATGTACAACTGAAACATTTTATGCTTCTTTGACCCTATTTGATTTGTCACTTCTCAATGAGACAATAAGTAGATTATATATTTTTCTACATTATGAACCCTCCCACAGAGGGAGCTCTAGAGCCACACCTAATAAATTTTATCAGATCTGATGATCAATAATTCTTTCTAAAAATCAAGGTTTAATTGTATATTGGCTCTGAATCTTTATTATTAAAAAGAGAAAGTATAATCTAATTTGCATGCTGGCTTCCATTTATGTGCATGCTAAGTCACTTCAGTCATGTCAGACTCCAGTTTCAGTTCAGCCGCTCAGTCGTGTCCAACTCTTTGTGACCCCATGAATCGCAGCACACCAGGCCTCCCTGTCCATTACCAACTTCCAGAGTTCACTCAAACTCATGTCCATTGAGTCCGTGATGCCATCCAGCCATCTCATCCTCTGTTGTCCCCTTTTCCTCCTGCCCCCAATCCCTCCCAGCATCAGTCTTTTCCAATGAGTCAACTCTTCGCATGAGGTGGCCAAAGTACTGGAGTTTCAGCTTTAGCATCATTCCTTCCAAGGAACATCCAGGACTGATCTCCTTTAGAATGGACTGGTTGGATCTCCTTGCAGTCCAAGGGACTCTTCTTAGTTTTCTCCAACACCACAGTTCAAAAGCATCAATTCTTCAGGACTCAGCTTTCTTCACAGTCCAACTCTCACATCTATACATGACCACTGGAAAAACCATAGCCTTGACTAGATGGACCTTTGTTGGCAAAGTAATGGCTTAAAGCTCAACATTCAGAAAATGAAGATCATGGCATCTGGTCCCATCACTTCATGGGAAATATATGGGGAAACAGTGGAAACAGTGTCAGACTTTATTTTGGGGGGCTCCAAAATCACTGCAGATGGTGACGGCAGCCATGAAATTAAAAGATGCTTACTCCTTGGAAGGAAAGTTATGACCAACCTAGATAGCATATTGAAAAGATTCCAGTTTACTATTACTTAAGAATCAAAGCAGAGACATTACTTTGTCAACAAAAGTCCGTCTAGTCAAGGCTATGGTTTTTCCAGTAGTCATGTATGGATGTGAGACTTGCACTATAAAGAAAGCTGAGTGCCAAAGAATTGATGCTTTTTAACTGTGGTGTTGTAAAAGACTCTCAAGAGTCCCTTGGACTGCAAGGAGATCCAACCAGTTCATCTAAAAGGAGATCAGTCCTGGGTGTTCATTGGAAGGACTGATCTTGAAGCTGAAACTCCAGTACTTTGGCCACCTGATGTGAAGAGCTGACTCATTTGAAGAGACCCTGATGTTGGGAGAGATTGAAGGCAGGAGGAGAAGGGGACGACAGAGGATGAGATGATTGGATGGCATCACCGACTCAATGGACATGAGTTTGGGTAAACTCTGGGAGTTGGTGATAGACAGGGAGGCCTGGCGTGCTGCAGTTCATGTGGTCACAAAGAGTCGGACACGACTGAGTGACTGAACTGAACTGAACTGAAAAGTCAACTGTCCCAATATATTTCCTTCAGTATAGAGTTATTTTGATGTCATAAAATACAAACAGAAAGCCTTGATTTTATAAAACTCCACCATCAGCACACTGTGTCCTTACGGGCTCCCTCCTTACCTACAGGTTAAATCACCAACCTTCATTGCAACTTTCCTCCCATCCCTTGTTCTGAGTGTATTTCTAGGCTGGATTCCAGGATCTAGCACACTCCTCCTATCTATCATTAAACCTTAAATTTACTTCCTGCCTTTTCCTTTGGGTTTAACATTTAACATTTTGAGAACTCATTTATGTATCTGCATGAGACTCCACCTTTATTTTACTTTTTGTGTTTGCCTCATGAAAACTCAACCCCAGTTATAGCCACCATAAAGCTCTGGTCTAAGGTTTCTGTTCAGATGAGGACACAGATGTTTATCAGTCCCGTGGAAGAGACTATGCATCTGTATTGGAAGAATGAAAATCTAAGTCTATTCTTTACTATGCTAGGTCCTTCTGGCCAGATTATTACATGCTCGTGTATCATGCCTAGATGGTCAAATACACACAATATGTGATTAAGCAAAATTGATGTTTATCATGCAAGGGAACATACAGATGAATAATAGGTGTTTTCCACATCTGTGACATGAACCAAGTCTGAGTCTCTCTTTTTTTTTTTTTTTTTACTGTAAGTTCATTTATTCTCAACTTTTTCTAAGATTTCTGCTTATTAGATTTTATCTAGATTCTGTATCTTTCTTCATGATGAATTCTACATCTGGAGGCTTTTCCTGAGTGCTTTGGACTGTCAACTGACAATCACATTTGTGTTCTGATAGCACCTGTTATGAATCTCTTACAATGTCTAGTGTGTTGTCATTGTTTTGT
This sequence comes from Ovis aries, assembly GCF_016772045.2. Lineage (NCBI taxonomy): Eukaryota > Metazoa > Chordata > Mammalia > Artiodactyla > Bovidae > Ovis > Ovis aries. Next base: position 38,111,542 of record NC_056057.1, on the reverse strand, counting down.
CTCTTGCTGAACTGAAAGCCTCTGATTCATCTTTCTCTGTGCTCATCATGGCATCAGCTTCTAATGTGCATTCATCAAATACTTATTGCAAGTATGAATGAATGAGTGAATGCCTAAAAAAATTATAAATAATATTTTGAATTGGCATCACTTTATATATATGTGTGTGTGTGTGTTTTAACACAGTTTTGAAGTCCTGACTTGAGGTTGATCGGTGTTTTTCTTGAGTAGCTAATTAAGTTCATATCCAATAGATGACTTCCCTTGCTACTGCTAAGTCGCTTCAGTCGTGTCGGACTCTGTGCGACCCCATAGAAGGCAGCCCACCAGGCTCCGCTGCCCCTGGGATTTTCCAGGCAAGAACACTGGAGTGGGTTGCCATTTCCTTCTCCAACGCATGAAAGTGAAACGTGAAAGTGAAGTCGCTCAGTTGTGTCTGACTTTTCGTGACCCCATGGACAGCAGCCCACCAGGCTCCTCGGTCCATGGGATTTTCCAGGCAAGAGTACTGGAGTGGAGTGTCATTGACTTCCCTTACTGGGCTTTCATTCTAAGCAACAATGTATCAGCCCTGACGACCTCAAGGCCAGGGAAGAGACTAGAGACAGCCTCAGGCTAAAGACGGAGACGACAATGGCATCCCACTCCAGTACACTTGCCTGGAAAATCCCATGGAGGGGAGGAGTCTGGTAGGCTGCAGTCTATGGGGTCCCTAAGAATCAGACATGACTAAAGTGACTTGGCAGTAGCGACTTCACTTTCAATTTTCACTTTCATGCATTGGAGAAGGAAATGGCAACCCACTCCAGTGTTCTTGCCTGGAGAATCCCAGGGACAGGAGAGCCTGATGGGCTGCCGTCCATGGGTCGCACAGAGTCTGACACGACTAAAGTGACTTAGCAGTAGCAGCAGGCTAAAGATCTGCTAAACTGAATGATTTTGTAGGATGCCAGAGGATGAGATGGCTGGATGGCATCACTGACTTGATGGATGTGAACCTGAGTGAACTCTGGGAGTTGGTGATGGGCAGGGAGGCCTGGCATGCTGCGATTCATGGTGTCGCAAAGAGTCAGACTCAACTGAGCGACTGAACTGAACTGAGGCTTCAGGGAAATGGAGAAGGCAATGGCAACACACTCCAGTACTCTTGCCTGGAAATCCCTATGGATGGAGGAGCCTGGTGGGCTGCAGTCCATGGGGTTGCTAAAAGTCAGACACGACTGAACGACTTCCCTTTCACTTTTCACTTTCATGCATTGGAGAAGGAAATGGCAACCCACTCCAGTGTTCTTGCCTGGAAAATCCCAGGGACAGGGGAGGCTGGTGGGCTGCCATCTATGGGGTCGCACAGAGTCGGACATGACTGAAGCGACTTAGCAGCAGCAACAGGCTTCAGGGAACCCACCCTGCTTGCCATACCTAAGCTACCCCTTACTACTACAGTTTGCTTTAACTCTGCCCCTGGGTGCAACCTCTTTGGCCTTGCCTGATAGCCTTTTCTAGTTTGGAGCTGTAAATAACAAAAAATTCTGCTTTTCATCTATCCAAGTATAGTGTGTTATGATACCCTATCATTAGAAGAATTTTTAAGTCTTATAAAGGACATGAAAACCCTTACTTAAAAATCAATGTGCATCAATATAAAAACATTTCAATTAACAGTCATATTTAGGACTCCAGATGAGAAGTGTTCCTTAAAATTTGAGGAAAAAAAATTACAATCAAAAACCTTGAAATAACTGCCCTAACATGGACAAAGAAAATGTTGACAACCTTCATTTTTGCTAGCTTTTAAACCCATGAAAAGAAACAGTTTTGCCTTATTCCCTGCTTATACACCTTACACATACCTAGATGGATAATAGGAATGTAAAGATGATTACAACAGATTGAGTTCTTCTTTTTTGGATTGGCCTTTCCAAGGAAATAATTCTTCATCTTTTATTTTTTCTGTGTGAACAACAAAGGCCAATCTAATTACATTAATTTAAGGTGGTCTTAATAGACAATAAAATAGATAAAATAGGTCAAGTAATATGGAATATAATTGCAATCAAATTCAGACATAAATAGTACATTATTTTAAACTAAGTTGGCTGCAACTAATGTTCTTTTTTTTTTTTTTTTTTGCAGTTTCCAGCATCTGCTGGATTTACTGTATAGGTTGTATTGTCCTTATATTTTGGCAGAAACATAAGAGAGAACATATTTTCCTCACTGCCCCTCACACCCTTGATTGGAAGGTTCCACTATTCTATTTGGACATTTTCCATTATACTTCTTATAGCATCCATATGCTAGCTTTTTATGCCTATTAATGCTTTCTTTACCCTGGGCACCCTTCCAAACACACTACTTTGAAATATGGAACTCCTTATTTAGTTATATAGCCAATATCTAAAAACCTCAACTAAGAAAAGATTTCCACCAGAATTTCTGAAGGTACTGTTAAGTTCAATCAAAGCAGCCACTCAATGAGTGTGGAAAAGAATCTTATAACAGCTCAGGAAACCACCTCATAAAGCCTCTTCCAAGGAGAACATATCAGAAGACAGAGAGTACAAACCACCAGAAAGGGAAACTGTAGCCAAACTCAGCAGCAGCAGCAGATGGAGAAGAAATGCACGTATTGACTAACTTCCTTGCAAGGCTGTATTTATGTTTCTACTTATTGGGTGCCGATTATATTTTCCTGCCAACAGTAAATGCTATTGATTTAATGCATGTAACAGCTCTACACCACACTGCAGCCTTCTGAAATAGAGGGATGGGATAAAAACATGGACTTCTTTCTCAAAATTATGGAAGATAACTCATATATTATTCAGGTACTTGTGTTCAAGGAAGGCTCATGGCTAAGAGGAACTTGTATTATAAGATTTGGGGAAAAGTATAGACATGAAGTAAAAATACATTTTGGATGGCGATACGTGGTGCTGCTTCTTTTCCAGATGTCTGCCTATTTTCCTTGCCAGAGATTTCAAAGATTTATATAAAATTTTCCCTAAAGTGCTTACCAATGCTCTGCAAAAGAAAAAGCAAGGCACATAATGACTTCATCATCTCAGAGTGAATCATAATGACCAAGGTACTGCATCATTATTGAGGAAATATGAGTCTAGAGAAAGCAGAAACCAGGGCTCAAATCCACTGGCAAAGCCAGGATCAGAGGCTTTCAATCTGATTGTAAATTTGCTCCTTTGTAATGATGGCATTCCATCTCCAGTGTGCAGGAGGTAAACATTTTAAAGTAACTGTTTATGTCACTTGAAAATCAGATCCCAGAGATGCTGGCTGGAAGCCAGAGAGTTACTCCCAAATGCATAAGGAAGTGGCTGCAGCACAGAATTAGGTTAATGCTGGGCTAGACCCTGCTTTTGATGAGTTGGCAACTCCAGTGACTGCTGTGCTTTAAGTGGGTTGGTGCCTGGGAAGAAAATATACCAGTTTAGTTCAGGCCCTCAGTCATGGCTGACTCTTTGCGACCCCATGGACTGCAGCATGCCAGGCCTCCCTGTCCATCACCAACTCCCAGAGCTTATTCAAACTCTTGTCCATTGACTTGATGATGCCATCCAACCATCTCATCCTCTGTCATCCCCTTCTTTGTCCACCTTCAATCTTTGCCAGCATCAGTGTCTTTTCAAATGAGTCAGTTCTTCACATCAGGTGGCCAAAGTATTGGAGTTTCAGCTTCAACATCAATCCTTCCAATGAATATTCAGGGCTGATTTCCTTTAGGATAGACTGGTTGGATCTCCTTGCAGTTCAAGGGACTCTCAAGAGTCTTCTCCAACACCACAGTTCAAAAGCATCAATTCTTCGGCGCTCAGCTTTCTTTAGTCCAACTCTCACATCCATACATGACTACTGGAAAAACCAAAGCTTTGACTTGATGGACCATTGTTGGCAAAGTAATGTCTCTGCTTTTTAATATGCTGTCTAGGTTGGTCATAGCTTTTCTTCCAAGGAGCAAGTGTCTTTAAATTTCATGGCTACAGTCACCAACTGCAGTGATTTTGGAGCCCCTAAAAATAAAGTCTGTCACTGTTTCCATTGTTTCCCCATCTTTTTGCCATGAAGTGATGGTATTGGCTGCCATGATCTTAGATTTTTGAATGTTGAGTTTTGAGCCAACTTTTTCTCTTTCCTCTTTCACTTTCATCAAGAGGCTCTTTAGTTCTTCTTCGCTTTCTGCTATAAGGGTGGTATCATCTGCATATTTGAAGTTATTGATATTTCTCCCGGCAATCTTAATTTCGGCTTGTGCTTCATCCAGTCCAGCATTTCTCATGATGTACTCTGCATATAAGTTAAATAAGCAGGGTCACAATATAGTCTTGATGTACTCCTTTCACGATTTGGAAATAGTCTGTTGTTCCATGTACAGTTCCAACTGTTGCTTCCTGACCTGCATACAGATTTCTCAGGAGGCAGGTCAGGTGGTCTGGCACTCCCATCTCTGTAAGAATTTTCCAGTTTGTTGTGATCCACACAGTCAAACAGTTTGGCATAGTCAATTAAGCAGAAATAGATGTTTTTCTGGAACTGTCTCAGTTTGTCAATGATCCAGCAGATGTTGGCAATTTGATCTTTGATTTCTTTGTGGAACTCAGCAGGAGACAAGCCCCAGAAAGCAAATGAAAGGCTGAGATTTTTCAAACCTTTCAAATAATGGAGTCATTAAAAAAAAAAAAAGTTTGTCTGTTTGGGTTCCTGACACTACATGGGTTTTAAGTCTGAAAGATAAAATCCAGTCAACCTTTTCATTTAGATCTCCAAAAAGGAGGTTCTACCTTTTTGGGATTGATGCTTTTGAACTGTGGTGTTGAAGAAGACTCTTGAGAGTCCCTTGGACTGCAAGGACATCCGACTAATCTATCCTAAAGGAGATCAGTCCTGGTTGTTCACTGGAAGGACTGATGTTCAAACTGAAACTCCAATAATTTGGCCACCTGATATGAAGAGCTGACTCACTGGAAAAGACCCTGATGCTGGGAAAGATTGAGGGCAGGAGGAGAAGGGGATGGCAGAGGATAAGATGGTTAGATGCCATCACCAACTCAATGGACATGGGTTTGGGTGGACTCCCTGAGTTGGTGATGGACAGGGAGGCCTAGCATGCTGCGGTTCATGGGGTCACAAAGAGTTAGACATGACTGAGTGACTGAACTGAACCATCTTCTTTAGTGAAGGTTTTAAGGTATAATATTTCAAGACATTTTTCCATATGATTAGTCAAAGTCTCTTTGTTGCAGTTAAGCCCCAGTAAATGTTTTTTCATAATGTCCTTTAATATACACATGTATGATTCGTACATATTAACTCAAAGTATCAGTATGCTTTTTTTATTAGAGTAACTTTCCATGTCTGAAGCTGTTAATTACATTTCAGTGGTTCAAAACTGGTCATAATTCCAGTAAACTCCCTCTTGTTCTTGGATTTCCTGTTTAAGTTCTGGCCACATGCAATAAACAGCATATTCTGGTTTATATGACACTTTTGTAAATTGAAAGATAATCTGAAGGGCACAGACACACACAGATTACTCAATGTTAAATGATTAAGTTACTTAAAATCACATTTGGCTGAATGTGGGTATAAAAAAATTTAACTTACAAAATGACTTTCTGCTATATAAAAAGAAATTCTGCTTTTTATGCAAAGGAATATTATGCTTATTAAATTTTATTGTTAAATATATAGAAACATTTTATAAAGTTTTCCACTATACTTCAGGAACATGAAGTTTTGCAAAAATTTTAACTCCTATAAAATGCCTGAGTCATGTGCTAATATGAAAATGTTAAACAGGCAATCACTTTCAAACAGTACATTTAATAATACCACTAAGATTTTTTTACACTGTAGAATGTAATTCAGGAAAATGTTTTCCAGTAGCATGTTTTCCAGAGGAATCTTAAACCAAGGAGTCAAACTTGAGAAAATCTCAAGAACACATACTTGAAATGCTGAAAATGGTTGGGCAGACTATAGTAATAATTTAACCAGTTTTTGTTTAATATGTTAGCCATCACAAACAGTAAAGTATAAGGAATTTTCCTCTTAAATATTTCTTATAATTATTAATATATCATCTGAACTTTTATGAGAAAAGAACAAAACATGCTAATGCATGCTTATCTCTTGCATTTCTTTGTTTCTTCACACATTATAGTCTTTATCATGTTGAGACTCAAGTTGATTTCTCAAAGATTTCATGGATATGACTCTGGATTTTTTTTTTTCCTACTGAATTTTTATGTCTATATTGGCAACTAAAAAGGTTTACAGTTTTTTTCTTGAAATGATCATGTGAAAGTGAAAGTGTTAGTCATTCAGTCGTGTCTGACCCTTTGCGACCATGGACTGTACCCTGCCAAGTTCCCCTGTCCATGGAATTCTCCAGACAAGAATCCTAGGGTGGGTAGCCACTCCCTTGTCCAGGGCATCTTCTCAACCCAAGGACTGAATCTAGGTTTCGTGCATTAGAGCAATATCTTTACCAACTGAGCTACCAGGGAAGCCCTGAAATGATCATGACCTAAATTAAATAAAGTAATAATGTTATAAATTTTAAAATATAAATAAGTCTATAATGATTAAAACAACTCTATAATTAATTTCTATAATTTTGTTTTTATATTATTTATTTTGTCATAAAATCTATTAAAATATATAATATTTTTCTTAAAATGACCTAGTTACCACATTCAGTCTTTAAATATTTCTATAATTTCTAATCTTTTTGAAATGTTTAGTACTTTTATTTATGTGACTATCTTTCACAATCAACATTAACTGAGGCAGCCCCTTTTACTTAAAGATAATGCATGCTCATATGTGTGTGTATATTCAGAAAAATACTGATATCTTGAAATGTGGTATTCTTAGATCAATTCCAGCCCCATTTTAATGGACCAACCATGGGTTACATATTTGGTTTGTACCAGATTTCACTATTTTTCTGCAGTGGTCTAAGCACCCCAACTATGTCTGCCTGGTTTGATTTTCTCCCTTTCCTTCCTTCCTTTCTCCCTCCCTCCATTCCTTCCTGTGTTCCCTTTCTTCCCTTGGTCCCTGTTCCAGGAGACAGGGAGGAAGAGTTATAGTCTGTCAAATGCTTCTCAGATTTGAGCCAGTTTACAGATTCAGAACCTCTTGAATGAAAGGGAGGCCAGGTCACCTTGAGGAAGAATGAGGCTACACTGCCAACATTTAAACTCTCCGTCTTTCACTCAATCTTCCAAAATGGGAAGTGCAGAATTTTCCACCTTGAAAGCACTGGTGAAACAGAAATAAGCAGATTAAGGGGGATTTCTATATACTTGCTCTGAATTGACATTAGTCCCAGGGGATCCCAAATGTCACTGTGTTTCACCAATAGAGGTAGAGGCTTCTGGAGGTCAGGAGATCAATGGAGTTGTAGCTCAGGTCTGTCTCTAAGTGGTTCCATTGGGTCTGTAAATCCAGTCTTGTCATTTCTCCAGTTCTGGAATAGACACACATAAAAACTAACAGAATCCCCACACTGGTTCCCTGGTCTGTGGAATGAGGACTATTATGGTAGGGGAGGCTAGGTGGAAGCCACTTGAATTGCACTATCTAAGAAGCCAAAAGTTATACCACATTCACAGAGGGACTGCAGAGAATACTGCCATCATCAGGGACTTGATGGAAGCACAGGTGGTGATTCCTACCACACCCTCATTCAACTCATCTATCTGGCTTTTGCTGAAAATGTATCTTGGATAATGACAGTGGAGTGCTGTAAGTTATGTCAGGTGGCATGCAGCTGCTGACTGAGCACACACTGTTTTCTCTGTGTCTACTAGTACCAATCACCAGAACCACTTTCTTTCAGCTGGCAAGGCCAGAAAAATACCCTCACAGCCCTATGTCAGGAGTATCCCAACTCTCCAGGTCTGTTTTACAATTTAGCTCACACTGGGGATCTTGATTGCCTTCCCTTCCACAAGAGACCACAATAATTACACTGATGATATTATGCTGACTGGACATAGTGAGCAAGAAATAGCAACTGCTTTAGGCTCACTGGTAAGACATTTATGTGTCAAGGATGAAAAATAAAATTAAACAAAAATATCAGTGGCCTCTACATCAGCAAAATTTCTAAGGGTTCGGGCATGTCAAGATATCCCCTCTGAGTTAAAGGACAAATCACAGCATTTGGATCATCCTGCAACCAACTAGGAGGCGTAACGCTTAGTGGGCCTCTTTAGATTTAGAGGCAATATGTTCCTCACTTACACGTGCTACTCTAACCCACGGAGTAACACCAAAGGTGCTAGTTCTGAGTAGAGTCCAGTATAAGAGAGAAGCTCTGTAACAAGTCCGGGCTGTTGCACAGCTGTTCTGCTCTTTGGACCAGATCCAGTGGTGCCTGACGTGTCAGAGGTAGACCGGGATGCTGTCTGGAATCTTTAACAGGGCTCTGTAGGTGACCAATCAAAGACTCTGATGATTCTGGAGCAAGGCCCTGACAGTCTTGTAGATAACTATTCTTTCAGAAACTCCTTCAGGCACACTATTAGGCCTTAGAAAAGATCAAGTTACTATGTGAGTTGCCCATTATGAACAGGGTGTGGCTCATCAAGCTATAAGGGTGGGTGTGCACAACAGCAACTTTCTGTTATCAAATGGAAATGTATCCGATTGGGTTGTGAAAATACAACTTGGTTACATAAGAAAGAGGCCTAGTTGCCTATGGTCCCCAGTCCTGTCATATTACTTTTTCTCTTCCAGTCTGCATCTATGTCATCACAGGGAGTCCCCTACAATCCCTGGACTGAGGAAGAGAAACCTCAGTCTTGGTTTACATCTTGTACTGAGAGATATGCAGACACTACCCCAGAGTGGACATCTTCAGCAGCACAGCCCCTCCTGGGTCATCCCTGAAGGGCAACAGTCAAGAGAGACTCACACAGTGAGCAGAACTTTAAGCAGTGCTCTGCTTGCTTATTTTGTCTGGAAGGAGAAACGGCCAGATGTGTGAGTATATACCAGTTCTTAACTGTGGCCAGGGAGCTGGCTAAATAGTCAGGGACTTCAGGGTAGAATGACTAGAAAACTAGCGATAAAGAAGTCTGAGGGAAAGGTCTGGGGACAGATCTTTCTGAAAGGACAGACAAAATGAAGATATTTGAGTCCCATGTAAGGGCTCAGACGGTAAAGCGTCTGCCTGCAATGTGGGAGACCCGGGCTCGATTCCTGGGTTGGGAAGATTCCCTGGAGAAGGAAATAGCAATCCACTCCAGCACTCTTGCCTGGAAAACCCCATGGATGGAGGAGCCTGATAGGCTATAGTAACTGAGCGACTTCACTTTCACTTTCAAGGAAGAGTTTAATGATCAAGAGGATAGGATGACCCATTTTGTGAATATTAATCAGCCTCCTTCCTAAGTCACTCTTGTCATTCTCCAGTGGGCTCCTGAACAAAGTGGTGATGGTGGCAAGGACGGAGGTTACACGTGGATCAAAAGCATGGGCTTCTGCTCACCAAGGCCAATCTGACTATAGCCACTGCAATTCATGACAGACTGCTAAGATCCCAGAGCCTCCCGGAATAAAGGTTTGGGTCATCACTCTAGACCAAAAAAAAAAAAAAAACAAAAACAAAAAACCAACCAGTTTAGGTATTTTCTTAGGATAAAAAGAACACAGAATAGAAGAAGATAGTTAAAAACACTAGCTATAATATCTCCATAGTTTTGTTATTTTTTCCATAATGTCATACGGTTGAAACCACACAGTATATAGTTTCTTTTCAAATGGGCTTCTCTCACTTAGTAATATGCATTTAACATTTTACCATGTCTTTTCATGGCTGGATAGCTCATTAGTTCATTTCTTTTTATCCTGAATAATATTCCTTTGTCTGGATGTACCACAGTTGATTTATCCATCACCTACTGAAAGACATCTTGATTGCTCCAAAGTTTTGGCAATTATGAATAAAGTGGCTAAAACAGTCATAAGCAGGCATTTTGTGTGAATATAGTTCTCAGCACTTTTGGGTAAATATCAAGAAACAGGATTGCTCAGCTTTATGGTGAGATTTACCTAGAAGTAAACCTCAATATTATGGGGGGTCCTTTATGGTTAGGTCCCCCAAAATTTCTCTCAGACGAGTCTACATGAGCCTTCAGCAATTCGTCAATTAGAGTTCAGGTTCTATACCCTGGCACTGGTTTCTGCTGCAGTTCCCACATTGTTTCTGCTCTAGTGATGAGCTGTGACTCTGTATTTGCCTGTCTCTCTAGTCTTGGAGGCAACAGTTTACCCTGTGTCCCCTTCTCTTCCAGATCCAAATAAAGTTGGTGATTTTTCAGTCTGTTCAGCTTTTTACTTGTTAGGAAAAAGTGGTGGCTTTCAAGTTCTTTACATTCAGAATGAGAAAACTTTGATTTTTTTTTTTAATAGGTGAAAAAAGAGTTTCGGTTACATATTTTTTAGGCAAAATGTATTTGCCTTCAGTAGTCAAGATGAAAAGTGATGTTTTACAGAAAAGAAAACTTTATATGAATTAGTGAATTAAAAACTAATATTGAATTAGTGCTGAATATGATTCATCTTTGTATGAGTACTTGGAAAATATTTTTTAAAAAAACAGAAATCATGAGAAAGATTATATATAATAATGGCTTAAATAAACAACCCCAAAACAATTATCACTCATAGCTGTAGAGTTTGCATCATGTAATAAATACTAATCATTAACAATTATTGAGTCCTACTGCCTCAAGAGAAAATCCTCTGCATGATTTTTTAAACCATTTTATCACCAGAAAACCAGCATGATTGTAACCTACTTTTGAATAATATTCATAGTCTGTTATTTGACAATGTTACTTTTAAGAGCTGTAAGCATTCCATAAAAACATCACTATGTACATAGAAAAAGTGCCATGAACAGCTCCTAACCTTGATGTCATTAAACAAAAAAAGCTATTGCCATGGTACCAAAACTACTGCTTTGGTATTTTTCCACAATTAATTTCCACAAAGTTTTCTCTTTAGTTTATCCTAAACACATTTGACAACTTGGATTTTTCTCTAAAGAGAAAGTCTGCTCCTTATTATAAAGCTATAAATGTATTTTTGAATATTTGAAAGTGAAACCCAAACACAAGTGAATGCAAAAATAAAAAAGGTATTTTGAACTTTGAAAAGCTTAAATGGTCTATTTTAATTGCAATTTGAAAAATGGTTTAGAATGCTTAATTAAGTCAGAAAGAAATTATAGATTCTTGACTTGGACACATTTGAAGTGTACCTTCTTTCACTTTAAAATATGTTTATTAAAACTCAAGAGAAACTTTGAGGAGGACATGGCAACTCACTCAGCATTCTTGCCTAGAAAATCCCATGGACAGAGGAGCCTGGGAGGCTACAGTCCATAGGGTTTCAGAGTCAGACATGACTGAAACAACTTGACACGCACACACACAAGACAAAATTCATACACAAATGAAATAGAAAAGAAAATGTTAGAAGTGTACAACATCAGCATAAGTCATTCTGGTATTTAGAAGTGAACCATGGCAAAAATTTTTAGGTCAATAGTAAAATCAGTCATTTAAGAGAAAGAGTGTAAATAATGAATAGGGTCTTTGATTATATGATGATCAAGTTATTGAAAAGAAATGAATCGTATGAACACAACTGAAAATACCTTTCATGAAACTAATATAAAACCTATAATACACTACTATGATAATAGACTCCTAAAATATTATGGCTTATGTGGGAAGAGACTTGATACCATTTTCCCCAACTTGACAACAATTCTAAAAACATACATGATATTGAGTAAAAACAATTGTGAGGCTGATATTATTGGATATTAGATATTGATATTATTAGATATTATTGAAGAAGGACATGGCAACCCACTCCAGTATTCTTGCCTAGAGAATCCTGTGGACAGAGGAGCCTGGTGGGATGCTGTCCATACTGTTGCAGAGAGTCGGACACGACTGAAGCAACTTAGCATACACGCATGCATGCATTGGAGAAGGAAATGGCAACCCACTCCAGTGTTCTTGCCTGGAGAGTCCCAGGGACAGAGGAGCCTGGTGGGCTGCCGTCTATGGGGTCGCACAGAGTCAGATACAACTGAAGCGACTTAGCAGCAGCAGTAGATATTATTGTTAATTTAAGAGGCAATCAAAATATATGCAACCAAAACTGTAAGAAAAAGGTGTTCTTAGATGTATGTCAGACCATTAACACCTGTACAACAAAACTTTCTAGACTTTTTTGCTAAGGTGGATTTCAACAACAACATTTTTAGATAACTTATTGACTGACCAATAAGGAATGTCTCCGTAGCATAAATCTTGCTGTACCTGGCTCAAAACCTCTGGTATTGTAGCAAATACAAGAAGTTAACAAACAAAGGCACTTGGCTAAACAGTTTAATCCCCCTTGCTTTGAATTCTTTGATACTGACTGATTTGGTTTATAGGGGCTTACTTCAATCTCCTGGTGATATCCTCCTAATGATCATCATTGCAGTCTCCTGGTTGTGCTATGTTTGGTCAAAGGTCTCAAGTGCCTGTTCACAGCCATTGGTAGAAATAGAAATAGCCACCAATAGAAATCAACAGTACTTCAGATGGTCTCACTGTTCTTAGAGAAAGAGAAGAAAGATGAAATACAGACAGCAAATATAATGCCTCCAGTAATCTGACCTCATAATCTGAGAGTTCCACACTGAGACGAGAACAGCTTAACTCTGAAGGTGACTGAGAGTGGGGTTGATACCAAATTTGTTGGTTAATCTCTCATGTATGCTCAAAAGGTAAAGAATCTGCTTGCAATGCAGGTGATCTGGGTTCAGTCCCTGGGTTGGGAAGACCCCCTGGAGAAGGGAATAGATACTCACTCCAGTATTCGTGCCTGGAGAATTTCAGGGACAGAGGAACCAGGCAGGCTACAGCCCATAGGATTATAAAGAATCAGATACGACTGAGAATAACTGTCACTTTCACACTTTCTCTCATGTGTGAAAGGATGAACAAATGGGGAATTGTCAAATTAACTAAACAAGGAGACTGCCAGACTGAGGTGATGGCTCAATCACCTAATTTTGTGATGACTTATGTAATCAAATGAAAATCTAAGCCTGTAAATGACCATCATCTTTATATTTCCTATGCCAAAAATGTCATTTATAAAATATCAATCTATATAACTGCACATATTTTACCAAAGAGCATATAATTTCTTTACGTAGAATAATAGAAATTTTTTACTACCAAATGTCTCACTACTACTCTTATAAATATTTGCAGAATATTTATTTTTTATAAATAAAAATATGGGACTACTTATCTCCCATATTAGTTTCTTATTGTCACTGCAGCAAATTACCAAAAGTCAGTGGCTTAAATAAAACCCATATAATCTCCCTCAATTTCAGTGTGTTGGAAGCCAAGGCACCATATAGCTCAGCTTCTTTATCTGGGGTTTCACAAGGACTACATCAATGTGTCAGCAAGACTGTTTTCCTTCATGGACGGTCAAGTAATGAGTCCACATGCACACTTATTCAGGTTTGCAGATTTAATAATATTTGTGTTGTTTTAGATTTTATCAAATTTCTGAAATGTCTAATAGGAGAAAATGGCTGGATTCTCCTATCTGCCTCTAAAAATATCCACTACATACTTACAAACTACCTAGAGTGAAAGGCAAACAACGCATTATTATTTTCATCTTGTGGGTCTCTTGAATGGGGCTCAGGTTCCCCAGGAGTTCACAGTAAACACTTTGGGAACCACTGTCCTAGTGGAACAACCAAAAAGATTATGTAACAGTGACAAGTAAGGAAGAGAGTGATGGACAGTGTTCATTTGTAATATGCAGCCAGATTATTGCTTTATGAAGGCCATCATTCTCAATGTTAAGCTGTTCTTCCCCGTTCTGGACATGACAGGAAAGAATAATAAACTCAAGCATGTTAATTTACTATAGAGTCAGTTTGCTGCTAAGTTGCTGCTAAGTCGCTTCAGTCGTGTCCTACTCTGTGCTACCCCATAGACGGCAGCCCACCAGCTTCCCCCATCCCTGGAATTCTCCAGGCAAGAACACTGGAGTGGGTTGCCATTTCCTTCTCCAATGCATGAAAGTGAAAAGTGAAAGTGAAGTCACTCAGTCGTGTCTGACTCTTAGTGACCCCATGGACTGCAGCCCACCAGGCTCCTCTGTCCATGGAATTTTCCAGGCAAGAGTACTGGAGTGGGGTGCCATTGCCTTCCCCAAGAGTAAGTTTAATAGATTCTAATTTCTTAACAAGTCATTGTGTGACAAAATGCATCAAGATTTCATTCCCTTGGTTTTTAGCAATTTATTGTTTAGGTTTCTAACCTGTAGTCTGGAGATACTGATATTTTAGGCTCTCAAGCTTGTTTAAAAATTTGTTTCTCACAAAATTCATAATAACAGGAATCAGGTTTTCCCATTAATGACTGGTTCAAGCTGACATCTACTTTCTATTTTTAAAAAGTTTTTCATCAATTTTGTTTTAAAAAAATTTTTCTCTGCATCAATAAAGGAAATATACTGGGTGACTAGACATGATATTTCAGTGAGTGTGTATGTTAAATAATTTTCTTCATGATCACTAACATAATGGTCTCTGCCCTAAGGTCTGTTAGTCAGAATCCAGTTGTCCAGTTCGAGTATTTAGTTCCTGCATATGATTACTCTAAATTCTAAGAGGAAAAATTTGATTTAAAAAACATGCTTCCCTATACATTTGTACAGAAATATGTTTATTTTATTAAAGAAATGAAATATTTGCTGTAAAAAAATGTGATTCCCGTATGCATTTTATTCCAATGTTTTTGTACTCATATTACTTTGCCATGCCTTGTACTTCACAATTTATTTTATCTTCAGCTATAAAAAACTGTGTAGTGAGTTATTTATTTACCTGATCTAACACCAGAATTCTGTGTTTAATTGAATGCTTTATATACTGGAAAATTTGAAGTTGCCTGGCATCTTTTCTAAATCATTAAAAAAAAAAAAAACTGATGTTCTCACTGAAAGCAGATGGAAAAAGAGCAGCACTTATAAAGAAATGTGCACAGATACAGCGCAGGAGGTTGGACAAAATATGTTCTAAAAATAGAGGATATTGATTACTCTTTCAATGCTGCAAGAAACTCCTTCCCCCATTCATTTTCACTGATTCATCATCCTTTACTTATTTATTAACAGCATCCAGTTCTGCATCAGGCGCTGAGCCTAGCACTGAGATTACATTTGTGAGAAGACAAGGTTGTGCTAATTGAAGCTTGATGAAAGAAGGTTAGTATTCAACATAAATCTAAAGACATTCTAAAACAGATTGTTTTGTTTTTATTTTTTTAAAATATTTTACTTTTCCAGATAAGTTTTAGTTTAACAGCAATATTGAGAGAAAAATACATGTATATATCCCATATATCCCTGGCCCAAAACACATGGAGCCTCCACCATTTTTACATCCTCCACCACAGCGGTACATTTATTGTATTGATGTACGTATATCATTGTCACCTGAGGTCCATAGTTTACACTAGAATTCACTCATGGGGCTATACATTCTATGTGCTGTGCTTAATTGCTCAGTCATGTCTGACTTTCTGTGACCCTGTGGACTGTATTCTGCCAGGCTCCTTTGTCCATGGGGATTCTCCAGGCAAGAATACCAGAGTGGGTTGCCGTGCCCTCGTCTTCTGTAGCTTTGGGGAACTGTGTAATTTCATATGTTCACAGTACTCACATAGCATAGTTTCAATGCCCTAAAAATACTGTGTGCTCCATTTTGCATCTTTCCTCTCCACCCCTCAACCCCTGGAAACTAATGTTCTTTTTACCATCACAATAGTTTTACCCTTTCTAGAATGTCATATATTTGGAATTACACAGGATGTAGCTTTTTGAGATTGGCTTCTTTCACAAATCTATGGCTTTTTTCACAGATCTATTGGAATCTACAGATTAAATTGAAGAACTGACACCCTGTGAATACTGATTCTTGTCTCTCCAGTTTTTTTTTTTTTTTTTAAGTATGTGTAGGTAGGCATGTTCTTTCTGTTACCTAAAGTGTGTTCTCTGGACCAGCAACGCTGCCATCAGTTAGGTACTTGTGAGTTATGCAGAAGCTAATAGCACACATCACAGTGGAAGTGTGGTTGGGGAGACTGAAACTGTCAGGGAGCAATTCATGAGCAGCATGTTGGGTCTTATTCTAAAACAAACTTTGAAAGAGACCAGGGAACATCAATAATGAAGCAGTGGGATCTTGTAGGATTTCAAGAAGTTCATTTTTCTTTTGTTCAGTGCTCATATAACTGATATAATTATAATGATTATTTCTTTATATCAATGAGACTATATACTTGTAGTGAGAAGAAGGTTCTGAATTATTATATATTTGTGAAACCTTTCTATGGGAAATAATATGGGTTTCCTCATCATTATTATTCTGCAAACCAGCTAAAATTGCTACATAACATTTTAGATGTTGTATATATGAATTAGTAGTTCAGGGTGTCTCTAGACAACCAATTCAGCTCTGGGTTTGCTTTCCAATTTGAGATTCTAGCTTCAAACACTTTTATACCTCAAATATATAAAACAAAGGAAAAACAACAAAGTATTTGACAATAAAGCAAATTTCCCCTTAACTGTTCTCTACCTCAAAATCCTATGTGCCCTTTATCATGTTCACTAAATATGCAATTATTTTACTTTGTTTTAAAATTTGTCTTTCTTGCTAGAATGTACATTAGAAGAGGTTTTGTACTCTTTCTACTTTATTCATAATTATATCCTGGGATTAGCTCATAGAGTGAACTTCGGGAGTTAGTGATGGACAGGGAGGCCTGGCGTGCTGCGACTCATGGGGTCACAAAGAGTTGGACACGACTGAGCGACTGAACTGAACTGAAACTCTTAACTATGCAGTAAACAAGGCACTGAGCTTAATGCTTTAAAGATAAAATTTATTAGTATTTACCACTAGAGGGCATTTTCCTTCCATTATAAAATACTTATTCTAGTCCTTAATTTTTTTTTTTTAATCCAAGGTACTCAGCATGCTTTATTAATTTGTAAAGATAAAATATTTCAGGTCAATCTATCATCTCAAATTATGAAGTCTTTTTGGCACAAATTATATTAAGACACATTGAAGCATCCACCATCTAGAGTTAAATTAGCTAGAATTTAAAACATTAATCCAATAAACTGTTCAGGATCTTAAATTTAGGTCAATATTACCAATACACACGTATACATACACAATGCACATATAAGATTATATAAAATATTTTCATTATATAAAATAGATAAAATGGCCAAAACCCATGCATCTCAAGTATTTAATAAGATTTGATAAAAAGATTAAAGTAAAAATAACATCTTTGTCCATGTGACTTCTGTATGCGTGTACTCAGTCATGTCCAACTGTTTGCGACCCTATGGACTGTAGCCTGTCAGGCTCCTCTGCCTGTGGGATTCTCCAAGCAAGAATACTGGAGTGAATTGCCATTTCCTCCTCCGGGGGATCTTCCCCACCCAGGGACCAAACCCACATCTCCTACATCTCCTGTATTGACAGGCATGTTCTTTACCACTGTGCCACCTAGAGAGAATTCTCCTGGAAGCAGATGCTGAGATGGAGTAAGCCTGCAAAGAAATAGCTCATTAGGGGATGCCACTAGGATGAGCACTTGTGAAAGGAAGGCTAAGGAAGCAGGACTGGGAAGAGGCTGAATTCTGAATTCATGCTGGAAGTTTGATAGAGGTCAACATTACAAGTTGCTCTGGGGTCAAGGTGGTCCATTAGAATGGCAGGCCTTGATATTCTTTTATTCACCTGTCATTGGATGTGGGCCACCGGGGACCTGGAGCCATCAGAAGAATAAGTAGGTGCAACTGAAGAAGCTCTAAAGAGGCTGGAAGCTAAAATCTGGGATAACAAGCCCTTTTTGAAATGCAATCTGGGAGGTGCTTGGTTATGTCTAGTGTGTGTATGATCAGTCATGTCTGACTCTTTATGACCCCATGGACTGTAGCCCAACAGGCTCCTCTGTCTATAGGATTTTCCAGGCAAGAATACTGAAGTGGGTTGCCATTTCTTCTCCAGGGGATTTTTCTCGACCCAAGGACTGAACTGGAATCTCTTGTGTCTTCTGAATTTGCAGGCTAGGTTTTTTGTTTGTTTTTGTTTTTAACCACTGGGACTACCTGGGAATGTCTATCACAACTTAAATTTAAGGAAAATTCATGTAAACTGCTAGTTAAGTAAGGACTCTAGAACTGTTAAATGTAGTGAGTAACAAAGTACATTTTACAGACCAGATAATGTTTCAATGTAATGATTCAAAGAAAGATTAATATATGGATGTTCAGAACATATGGTTTAAAATAGGTTAGAAATTGAGAGAAAAGCATTAATTTACTTCACATAAGTGAGTGGGGTTTTAATTGGAACATAAAATCTACTGTAATAATTTAACATTAATAAAGTTATTATGCTTTGTTATTATTTGATACATGCTTGTTCTAATTCTAAATATTGATAGTAATGTCTTGAGCAGAGATAATCATGTTTTAACTCTCAGGAATTTCCAAATTATATAATAGCTAATTTACCTGAAGGCATTTATAAGGAAAAAATAAATAACTTCTTAGGGGGAGGAGGATGACTCTCAACCCTAAACCTAGAACTTGTCTCTTAATGTCCTCTGACAAAAGATAGCTTTTTAATTTTTTCTTCCTCGTTCCCACTTTACTTTTTAGAGTATATTTTTACTTAGTTTTATGCAACTGAGAGTGGAATAAAATCTTGAGGAAATGGTATGTTCAACACTT
The DNA here is from genome assembly GCF_016772045.2 of Ovis aries. Classification (NCBI taxonomy): domain Eukaryota; kingdom Metazoa; phylum Chordata; class Mammalia; order Artiodactyla; family Bovidae; genus Ovis; species Ovis aries. Next base: position 38,092,645 of record NC_056057.1, on the reverse strand, counting down.
CTGTAATTCAGCTTCAAAGAAATGAAAATTCTTTGTTTAGTACTTTCTTTCATAACAAGTCGCAGAAAAACTTTCCCCGTGTTCTCTATGTCATGTACCAGAAGATGGCTCTCTTGCTCCTCGGCGGTGACCGAGAGGCTTCCGACTGCTTCAGGAGCCCCAGTTGCAGATTTGCCCCAGAAAGCAGTGTAATAAAGCAGGCGCCTCCTGCCTGTTTATCTGAACTGACTGAGATTCTTTACGCGCAGGTGCAACTAATCCTTTCAAGATGTAATGAAGCTCAATAAATCCCCTTTTGCAATATCTTCCCTGGTTTTTGAGGCCGATTTTGCTTTTTGTGAGGAGGAACGTGCAGACCGGCTCTGCACAATGCTGTATGTTTAAGCCATAAGGAGACTGCCCCGTTGTCTCACGTCAGGCTGCCTGGGATGCAATTTCCTTTTTCCTGTTCTCAAAATTAGCTGATGAGAGCAAGTTCCCCAGGTGAGCACAAGTTCCCCAGATTTTTTGCTCGTTTTGTGTGTGTGTGTGTGTGTGTGTGTGTGTGTGTGTGTGTGTGTGTGTGTGTGTGTGTGTGTGTGTGTGTGTGTGTGTGTACTGAAGTAGGTGACGGAAGAACTATGCCATCGCTAGCTGTTATTCTCAACTTTATGTACTGGGAAATTCCCTGGGGCACACCATATTAACTATCTGAATCTCTACCCTGCTTCTTATTAGTAGAATAAAGTACTTACCTGCTATTCATCCCCTTTTAGTGACTGTATAAATACCAAAACTATGCACTGGAAACTTCCAGAATTATTTATAAATATATTAGAATCCCTAGCATATACATGCATTCTAATGAGAGTTAATGGATAGCAAATGCAGAAGAGGCCTGCTACTCCTGACAATTATTCAGTGTTGTGATCTTTCTCCTTTAATATTCTTCAGCTTTCCTATGGCATTTTGTTGATACTAAAACATCTACCAGTGACTGGATAAAGAGCTAGATCTAGAAAGGATATGTTGTCCATATCCCAAGGTATCCCTCACTAGAACCACATGCTTGCTGTTGAAGGGTTAACTGAACAACACACATTATTCTTTCCAAAGCAACCAGAAGGATGTTTTAAAACCGTCCATCATATTGAGTCCATTTTCTGCTTATTTTAAGATTTTCCAACACTTTCATATTGCACTTAAAGTTAAAATCTATATGAATCTTTATATTGCATGGTTTTTAAATTCCTAGTTTCTAACCTGATCTCCTACTTTTCTGCCCTCAGCCCATTCAACTCTAGCTATACTGGCCTGATTTTGGTTTCTGGAATGTAGCATGCTTTTTACAGCCTTAGAATATTTGTTATAGCCATTTCTTCTACCTTTAGCACTATTACTGCCATTTTTTTGGTGGCTAGTTCTTTATTCTCATTTAAATCATAGAATCAGTATCACTCACTGACTTTCTATCACAGGAGGAAGTGCTTTCAATAATTATAGCTGAGACCCTCAAACATTTTAGACATATGGCCAATTCCTTTTCTGAAACCATGCTAAATAAAAGCATTCCTCTGTATGCTTTTCTATCTCATTCACAGTTATTAATATATTTCTTGTTGTAAATTAATAGATTGTCCATTTTCTTTCTGAGTTGTATTTTGTAGTCTGGAGTCAACAGCCCTGAACATACTGGGTCTTGAAACATGGCAGATCAGGTTTCTGAACATGGAAGGACCAGACATTGGACCTTATTGAATACAAGCAGGTAAATTCTACTTTATGTGGCCTTTGTTTGGTTAATCTCTAGGAAATCCCTTGGAGATGCCCTAAGTCAACACAGCATCTCTTTATTCAACTCTCTCTCTCCCTCAATAGTAGTCATTGGTAACAGAGGAAAACAAGCAGAGGTTAAAGATAATATCATAAATCCTAAAAGGATCTTTAAATATAATAGACATCATAAATGTAACTTCTCCATTAACTCTATGAGGGTGCATATGTGTTTTAAATTCCTGTATTTGATGCCCCATGACAAACGACCTCATCCTTACCCGCACACAGATATCACTTGGGGAACTTTTTAAAAACCCTAACCCTTAGGTAGTACTCTGGATCAAGCACACCACAATATCTGACCATCAGATACTTAGGTCTCAACACTTTTTAAAGAGATTCCAGTGTAACAGTGGTTGAAAATCTCTGCTCTGATTTCCTTCCTCCGGTTTAAGTTCTCCTGATTGTTGTCTCTCTTTCCTGGGGCTGGTTCTTCTAAGGTGTCTTGTGATCTCTGAAAATGTTCTTATCTGTAGTTCAGTTTCCCTTTCAGATGTTTGACTCGCTTACTTTACGAAGTCTATCTGAGGGTAGAGTACTCAAACTACAGCTGGCTCTTTCACTACGCAGTTTTCAGTGACTCTGGTACAAGGGTGAGATTAGCCTTAGAGGTGTTTCTGTCCTTCTGTTTGGTGCTTTTCCCCCCAATTTTTCTCTAGCATTGCCAGCTACCTAGAGTGTTGTCCTTTGTACCCAACCTGCAAGTCTACTTTGAGATAAACACTAATGCCACAGGTTATCTTGGTGGAGAGGAGCATGCTGTGTGCAATGGCAGAGGCAGGGAATGTGTTAGAGCTGGCAGACAACTATTACCTCGGAGCTACCCTAATTTCTCTGCTACAGTTGTTTCAGCTCCCTCCTGCTTCAGGCATCTGCCATGGAATTTCTGTGTCTTTGTTCCTATCAAGTTTGAAAAATCATACTCTTTCAAAAGTTTATTGAGCTCACATTCTTCTATCTGTTCAAAATCTGTGTTCTTTCAACCTCTCAGGAATAACTCAGTTTTGATCTTCTGAAACTTTCCTTATTTCTGAGTATAGCTCTACATTGGTGCAATTAAAAAAATATATATATATATATATATACACACACACGTATATAAAAGCAGTTCTAAGATGCACTGTGAGATAAAAAGACTATAATGTGTATTCAGTATGCCTTTGTATCCAATGCTATGGTATATTGTTACATACACTTGATGCTATATCTATACAAACACATACCATGTTTCTCATTCAGATTCAAAGATGGCACTGCTTTGTTGTTCAGTCGCTAGGTCATGTCTGACTCTTTGCAACCCCATGGACTACAGCACACCAGACTCCTCTGTCCTCCACTATCTCCCCAAGTTTGCTCAAATTCATGTCCACTGAGTCGGTGATGCTATCTAACCAATCTCACCTTCTACTGTCCCCTTCTCCTCCTATTTCATTCCATCTTTCCCAGCATCAGTGTCTTTTCCTGTAAGTTGGCTCTTTGCATCTGGTGACCAAAGTGTTGGAGCTTCAGCAACAGGCCTTCCAATAAACATTCAGGGTTGATTTCCTTTAGGATTAACTGGCTTGATCTCCTTCTAATAGTACATTGATTACAAATCAATCAATTAAACATCAATTGAGTACTCACCATTATATGTTTGGAACTAAGCTAGAAACTGTGGATATAAAGATACCTAGGACATGATTTTTTCCTTTCAAAAAGCTCAACATCTGGCTAAGATGTCATTCGGATAAAAATATAGAGTGTATCTCTATATAGATATATAATATAATGAGTGCTAGAATAAAAGCACATCAGGAAGTTTCTTTGAGGATTACAGACGATTAAAAATAAGTAATATGACCTATGCCTTTGAAGAATCAAGACTCGGTAGCTGCCTCTGCTTTTTTTTGCCTTTTGTTCACTGTCTGTTCTTTATCTGAGCTCAAGGACTCTTACTGGGAGGACAGTGTTGCTTTGGTTAAGGCTTCATGTCTGAGTCTCCTGGCTTCCTATGGTTATGGTTATGTGAGCATACAAGGCCTCTATGCTGTTTTTTCATTCTTTGTACAACTGCTATTGACTTCATCTCTTTGTCTTGTGATCCGTGTGAAGTCTTGCTTAAAAAATATCACTCTATCTTAGCTCAGTGTCAGGCTACCCTGTCTGTTGCCTTTGTTTTGCTGGAGACAAATCTATGTGGCTGGTGCATTTCTGCAACAACTTTATTATATTCTTTTCTGCCTGGGTTCACTATATTTGATTTTAGAAACCATCCTGTTTACTGGTATTCTTCACAAACACTTGGCCCAAAATAACCTAAGCAAGAATCCTAATTAGATGGAGCTAAAATGCGTTTTCCTCAGCCAGACCTTATTGAAGACATTGTTTGTGTTTTCTCATACATGGCATAGATTTATCATGCTTCTTTTTTAAGAGAAGAAAAATAAATTTTTAAAGATTCATACAATTTAATTATATAAAACAGTAAGTTGAAGTTTCCTTTTTTATCTATTGGGTAATTTAGGGTATTCATTAGCTAGTAACTTTTAGAAAAATGGAAATAATTCTACATAACATCACTGTAGATTAATATGTTTTTTGACATTTTATATCTTTCTAAAAATTCTATTTGTTAATCTATAATACTTCTGAGATTATTTTCTGCATAGTTTTGCACAAATATTTTAATATTCCTCCATTTTCCTGTTATTTCATGTTTACATTCTATATGCTACAAATGTGATCAAAGTAATAAAAAAATATTAAGTAGAAAGTACTGATAAAACTGAGAGATGGTTGAAGTACTGTGAATTGAAATTTATCCACAGTTTAATTCCAGGTTCAGCTTTTGCCCACGTGTTTCATAGTCAATATTTTTATTATGCAGCTGACTCCAGATATAAAGCTGGGTAACTTTCAGAGCTGAATTACTTAGCAAGGAATATGAAGTCAATGTCTTTTAAATAAACTAAGCCTGAAACACTTTGGAGAAAAATTTGTTGTATTTAAAACAAAATTTTGTTGCATTCAAATGAGAAGGTCTTTTTAAAAAAGTCTAATTTTACTCTTTTAAAGTTACTCCCCAGTTTTAAAATCCTAGGTGCTACAATAATATGTAATTAAGGTTAAGAGTCTTCTCATTTTAAAAATATAGGAATTAAAAGTTCTTTTATAAATGTACTTCTCATTTGAAACCACAGTCATTTGGAGAATTCATACAATATCAGGTTTCTCAATTAAAAAGAATTTGGGGAATCAAACCAAATAAGAAAATATAATATTTAAATCCATTGGGATTTCAGAGTTAAGAGATGGTGGCAGGGAAGAGCTGTTATTAAGAAAATATTCCTGAATAAAAACACTGTCCACATTTTTCCATGTTAATCTATTCCATGTATTCATTGGATTTTACATTACTTCTTTCCTCTTTTCCAATCAGGTTTTATTCTCTATAGCTCATGAGAAAGTTTAGAAAGAAAAGCATAATATCTCATGGTATGATTTCTAACAAGAAAGACTTGGAGGCTAAAGAGATAATTCTGGCATGCAGGTTTAATTATTCACTGTTTGCAAATATTGACTTGTTTATTTTGGTTCTCCATCAGTGAAGGATTATAATTTTGTGATTTATGGCACCTTCTTACCTTTTAATAAAAATGGATGAATTTACTGCATGAACTAAGTTCGTGTTTGGAATCTACACATGTCAAACACTTTGATTCCATTCATTTAATTGGAACTTCAAATAGTATTAATCACATTCTACTAACTGGTATTGATTGAAACTATCATGGATTTATAATGTGTCATCCCTTCTAACTCCAGAGTTTTTTTTTAATTTGAAGGACAGATGTTGAGATTCAAACTGAGTGGTGCCAGTCCTCCTTTAAGTGATTCCCAATGGATTTCATGTTCATGGCACAAAATTTGCAAGTGAAAGCTCTTATACGGTTGGACAACAGGAATGAATTTAAATGGAAGAATTTTAAGGGTCAGTTAGCTGAGAATTTATATTATGATAATCATATGGAGAAGTTTGTTTCATATTAAAGGATTTTTATGTGGTATTCTAGTTTAAAATAAAAATATGAAATATTTATTGAATTAATGAACTATGGTATATATTAATATTATAAATATTATTAATAAATATAACTTTTAATTATTAATACTGATAAAAGGGAAGGGACATCATGTAAATAGTGCATTATTAAATATTATAATTATCACTTGTTAGTACTCATAATGCATTTTATTCTCCCAGTTGGTACATCTGCCATTCTGAGTACTTTTGCCTCTTCAGTTTGTATATTAAAGCCACATAATAATCTATGTTAGCCATTCAGTCATGTCTGACTCTTTGCAACCTCTTGGACTGTAGCCAACCAGGCTCCTCTGTCCATGGAATTCTCAAGGCAAGAATACTGCAAAGGGCTTCCATGCTCTTCTCCAGGGCATCTTCTCAACCCAGGGATTGAACCTGGGTCTCCTGCATTGCTGGCAGGTTCTTCACCAATTGAGCCACCAGGGACGCCCCTAAGTAGATAATCTGTAAAGTCACATGGAAAAGGCTGATTTTCAGCCACAGCTATGGAACTCCCTGGTTAACAGTTATGGTCTTCACATAAATACTGACTGATTTCTCATTTAGCAATGCTATTGCCAACACTAGTCAGGCTGATATAAATTATCAATCGAAATCTCTTTTATTCCTTTATATCTCTTTTTTTTTTCAGTTATAAATTATCAGGTACCATTCTTGAAGGGGAAGAAGGAATAGCATGATAGCATGTCCTTATTTCCATTCTTTATGATGTATTCACATCCAGGAAACCTCACTTATCTAACTACCTACCAGAATATCACTAACTTCTTGTCTTCAATTTCCATAACATTTCTAATATATTGTGCATAATTTTGTGAATTGATACTTTCCACCATTTTCTATATGCAAGGCACCATGGCCCACATATTAAATAATTATATTATTTAATCTTTACAGAAACCCAGAAGATACCTGTTCTCATTTAACAAGGATAAGTAGCTTGCAGTAAGTAACAAAGCCAGGTTATATCTTTCACTTAGGAAATACTTACTAAATACTTATTTTATACAAAATACTTTGCTTGGTGCTAAAAAATTTGTTCGCTACTACATACTAAAGTTCTACTTGTTTAATATTTTATCGTTAAACAGACTGAAATGTTAAGAGCCTTTAGTATAGGAATTTTGTCTTTTTTACCACTAAATATTCAATGCATAGGACCATGCCTTAAGTGAACAATACAAAGCGAACACTGCAAAGAAATAGAGGAAAGCAATAGAAAGGGAAAGACTACAGATCTCTTCAAGAAAATTGGATATGTCAAGGGAACATTTCATGCAAGGATGGGCATGATAAAGGACAGAAATGGTAAGGACCTAAGAGAAGCAAAAGAGATCAAGAAGAGGTGGGAAGAATACACAGAAGCACTATACAACGAAAGGTCTTAATGACATAGATAACCACAGTGGTGTGGTTACTCACCTAGAGCCAGACATCCTGGAGTATGAAGCCAAGTAGGCCTTAGGAAGCATTTCTATGAACAAAGCTAATGGAGGTGATGGAATTCCAGCTGAGCTATTTCAGATTCTGAAAGATGATGCTTTAAAGTGCTGTACTTAACTCAGCAGTGGCCACAGGACTGGAAAAGGTCAGTTTTATTCCAGTCCCAAAGAAGGGCAATACCAAAGAATGCTCAAACTACCACACAATTGCTCTCATTTCACATGCTTGAAGGTCAAAATACTTCAAGTTAAACTTAGAAGTACATGAACTGGAACTTCCAGATGTACAAGCTGGATTTAGAAAAGACAGAGGAACTGGAGATCAAATTCCCAACATCCAGTGGATCATAGAGAAAGCAAGGGAATTCCAGAAAAACATCTACTTCTGCTTCATTGACTACTCTGCAGCCTTTGACCGTGTGGATCACAACACACTGTGGAAAATTCTTAAAGAGATGGGAATACCAGACTATCTTACCAGTCTCCTAAGAAATCTGTGTGCGGGTCAAGAAGCAACAGTTAGAATAGGATATGGGACAAAAGACTGGTTCATAATTGGGAAAGGAGTACGTCAAGGCTGTATGTTGTCATGCTGCTTATTTAACTTATATGCAGAGTACATCATGAGAAATGCTGGACTAGATGAAACACAAACTGGAATCGAGACTGCCAGGAGAAATATCAATAACCTCAGATATGCAGATGATACCACTCCAATGGCAGAAAGTGAAGGGGAACTAAAGAGACTCTTGATGAGGATGAAAGAGGATAGTGAAAAAACAGGCTTAAAACAACATTTAAAAAATGAAGATCATGGCATCCAGTCCCATCACTTCAAGGCAAATAGAAGGGGAAAGAGTGGAAGCTTGACAGATTTTATTTTCTTGGGCTCCAAAATCACTGTGGACAGTGACTGCAGCCATATAATTAAAAGATGCTTGCTCCTTGGAAGCATAGCTATGCCAAACCTAGACAGCGTATTAAAAAGCAGAGACATCATTTTGCCCACAAAAATCCAGATATTCAAAGCTATGGTTTTCCCAGTAATCCTGTAGAGATGTGAAATTTGGACCATAAAGAAGGCTGAGTGCCTTGATGTTTTTAAACTGTGGTGCTAAAGACTCTTGAGAGTCCCTTGGACAGCAAAGAGATCAAACCAGTCAATCCCAAAGGACCCTGAATCCTAATCAATCCTGTCAATCTAGTCAATCCTAATCAACCCTGAATAGTCACTGGAAGGACTGATGCTACAGCTGAAGCTCCAATACCTTATCACCTGATGTGAACAGCCAACTCACTGGAAAAGACCCTGATACTGGGGGAAATTGAGGCAGGATTAGAAGGGGGCAGCAGAGGATGAGATGGTTGGGTCACCAATTCAATGGACATGAATTTGAGCAAACTCCAGAAAGCAGTGATGGACAGGGAAGCCTTGTGTGCTTCAGTCCATGGGGTCTCAAAGAATTGGACATGATTAGTTACTGAACAACAACAAGAACAATGCCTGGCACTCATTAGCGCTCATTGAATAGTTACAGAATGAATGAATGAATAAGCAGAAAAGTGTTCTCTTGGAATGGTTATAAATGAATCAGGGGTAAGAAGAAAACATCATGTGTTGAAGCAATTCTTTACCTGGAATGCCAGCCCAATCCAAAAAGTAGAAATAATAATTACTTTATAATCTCCTCTCCATCTCATTATGTAATTTTATCACTTTGGCTTTCAGAAAGATTAAATTAACTTGAGATTCCTTCAAATTTTTCCAAACTGCTATAGATGGAAGGCAAAAATCTTAAAATGAGAGGGCTTTACAACTCCACAGCATTTGTGAATTACTGAAGTGTGATCTGTAAAGAGCTTTTACTTCATGTAAGGAAACCACACAGGACTGGGTCTCCAGGGAAGGTGGCAGGTGCAGGTTGGCTAAAATCATGGAACTTTTGTTAAGTTTCTGTACTTATCTGGAAACAGGTCATATTACATTGTTCAAGATAATGACACATTAAAGTGTCTTTGAATTGAAAAATAAAATATCAAAAGCAAATGTTGCCAAGAAATTTAGACTGAGACACTTTATGATGTGAAAACAACCTTTGCAAAATCCCTAGATACTCATGTTCTGACTGGTCTTTGCTTGAAAAGCTGACAGCCTGATGGTGCTTTCCCTTAGCATAAACCTATTCTCAAGACTGAACTCTTTCAACATGTTTTTAAAAGTAAGCACATATAAATAGAGATATACATACATATATATATATGTATATATATATATATATGGTGCACAAATCAGAGTTATGTGAAATGAGTAATCTAAATTCCTAGGGTCTTTTCTTCATTAAAAACAAAACAATTATTAAGGAGAGATTACTTGGTATAAAGTCATAGAGGCTACCAGTAGGCAAATTGATAAATAGAAAGTTACCACACTGAAATATTTATTCCTCAAATTTCAAAAGTATTTATACAAAACATTTTACATGCATGAATTTACATAAATATTTCAGTTACCACGTAGAAATGGTTATGTCAACTTTGTATCTCATAGAAGACAGTGATAATCAGTATGAAAGCAATATATAGAGAGACATGAACTTTAGCATTAAAGCCTTACACTGTTCGTCCATCTCTCTGTTTAATGGGGTTAAGAATGCTGAATCTTTCTGAGAGAGGGAAGTTGTTCCAGAAATACATCTGCGATTCTTTTTTTTAAATATAATAATCTATGAATTGCAGTAGTATGTAAATCTCTTATTTTCCTTAATATGTTTGTTGCCTTCTACTATATATTTCAGTGTTAATGCTCAAAGTATAGGTTGTAACCTCACAGAGGTCAGATTTATATCTCTTGTGTCTGTCACATAGTAAAGACCTGATAAATATTTATAAGAGAATAAGTAAGATATATCAATCTTTTCTGGTCTTCCTGAGCCCAGTGTTGACTCTTTTAAAACATAATTTTAGTATGAATTTTTATGTGTTCTAAGCCTATGATAGATGTTTGTTATATGCATTTGTTTCTGATTAATAGAACTCAAGGTTAACATAATCAGAGTATGGTCATAGAATAATATATTATAGAAAATGCGATGATCTTTTTTAAGTAGGCTCAGATTATAACCGTAATACAGGAGCCTCAGTATCCACAATTATGAGCAAAACTGAAGAGGTCTCTCATGGAAAGAGAAACTGGAAGTGAACTTAGCAGCCAGGCAGGCAGAAGAGGAATAATCTGGATGAGACTCGGGGCAGAGCCTTGTTGGCCCCCAAATGCTTCCCTTTCAGTATTTAATATTGTCACTTAGATTGTTGAACTTCCCTCACTTATAGCAGTTTTATTATGTTACTAAGCGCAATCTGGGAGGTTGATAGAGGCGTATTTTCAAATCTTTCTGGAGCAGTCTTACAATACTTGTAGTATATCTCAAGGGACTTAATTGGTTTACCTTCTTTCCACTGCAATCAATGGAGGAAGCTTGAGGAAAGATTTGCAGGCCTCCTTTTACTTTCTCCTTTAAAAACTACACATCTAGAAGTGAAGAATAGTTACATTGAGTATTCTCATGTGAGACAGAAGAAAGTCTCAGTTATAAGCCTTCATCTTGCCATCATCGTAACACTTTTCAAATAGATTATTGAGGAAATTTTAAAAATCTGTGTAGATGTACTTCTTCTATTGCTCAATTCTATAGAATATAACAGGAACCAGTTTATGTCAGGTGTAGCGAGACCGGGGTAGTAAAGGATTTGGGATGGCATCAGTAACTGGCACCAGGGGCTGCTGAGGTTTCTGAGAGTGTCTGGTGCTGGATGCGTGAGTATCCACAGAGATGTGCTCAAAGGAGATCAGATAATAGTGTCACAGTTGGCTTGGGCTGAGTGTAGACGTGAAGACTAGAGGCATAGAGTTGGGGTGGATGTAGAAGAGCAGTGGGCACTGAAGGTGGGTTGCAGCAGGGGCAACAGACAAGAGTTTGTAGGGAAGTTTTATAGGAGGAACCCACAACTGTGATTTGCTGTATCTCATTTTATTTTCCAAATGAGTAGCCTGTGAATTTGGAAATAAGGTGGGGCCACTGAATTTCTCCTCACTGAAATGTACATCTCTAGAGAAAGAGAAGCTATAATCTATCCTGCTAGCTAATGGTGTTTAGAAAGCACAGATGGGGAAAGTGAATAGGTGCTTCAGATCTAAACACTGTAGATTCCCAACAAGCGATTTTAGCCTTGAAAATAACAGTTCTGCAAGTTACCAGCTTTAAAATTTGAATACAAAGAAGGTTATTGGTTTATATATGCTTGAACTGACACACACACACAGTCAAACACAAAAACATAAGCACATACACACAGCTCTTAAGAACTTAGATGAAACAACCCAAGACTTGGGTATGTCCAGCTAAATAAGCAACTCCCAGAATCAATCTTTTTAATCATTTCCTTTTACAGATGAACCCAAATTCTAAAATTATCTTCCTTATTTTTCTTTCCTTTTGAAAAGTCATGTTTCCTAAAGGAAGGAAGGTTAAGTTATAGTTTCCTGTTACCTTTTACTCACTTCATTTTCTACTTCCACTTTCTAGTATCTCCTGTGACCTCTCACCCACAGGTACTTCTTTTGCTTTGGCTTCAGAAGATATCCTTTTTCTCTGAAAGTGGTCAGAGTCCTGTACCCTTGTCCTGTGTGGTCCTCTATTCAGCCTCAAGAGGTAAAGGATAACAGGGCTCCTGTAAAGTGGAGTTCTTCTGATTTGCACTCTTGATTGATTAAAACCTTGACCACTCTATATAACATTTATATGTCATACTGGCCACTGTCCTATGGTGATCAGCACAGGAACTGACCAGTAAAACACATGGATTGTTCCCTGTACTTCGCCATGGAAACAACTTCTCAAGTGCTCAAGGAAACTGTCACAATTTGCCAAAGTGACCTAAGACTAGAGTGGGTTATTTGTTATAAATGTAGATTTGGGGTTTTAAATCCTTTAGTATTGGGTTTTGACTAATGACATAGCTGTTGATGCTACATGAGATTTTATCCAAGGTTACCCTTTTATGCTAAAAATGTAAAATACAGTCTGCTTTAAGCCATATCTAAAAGCTGATACTCAATGGTACAACATGAAATGCTTATGTTTCATGACTGTGGGACAGGAACCAGACCCTCTTTGGTAGTGACTTCATTTTGTTCTTGAAATGAATTGTTAGTTGCTCAGTCATATTCTACTCTTTGCAACTCCAGGGACTGTAGCCTGCCAGGCTCCTCTGTCCATGGAATTCTCTAGGCAAGAATATTGGAGTAGGTTTCCCTTCCCGACCCAGGGATCGGACCCTGGTCTCCTGCATTGCAGGCAGATTCTTTACCATCTGAGCCACCAATGAAACCTCATTTTGTCCTCACAACTATTCAAAAACTGCTTTGGAAATTTCTTGTACTTCTGTTGCCCCCAGGCTCCCATTCCCATTGATCCCAATTTATCCTTTTTCCTCAACAAAAAATCTAGAGGTCTGTGTTACACATTAGCAAATCAGCAGTATTTTAAGATGATTTACAGAGAGATTAAAAGAAAACTACACTTTTTAAACTCCATGACTGGAAACCCTCTTGAGCTTTAGTTTAAAGTCCCCACTTCCTGAAATCTCATTGACATAAAACATCCAATACTTCTGGTACTAACTGGTCTTTTTGGGAAGTGATTTTAATAGGCTCACATGTTTCTGCTAATCAGAAAACTATTTTCATAGAAAAAAAATAGCATAGAGACTTTCTTTTAAGGACAGATATTCTTTCCTCAAGAAGGTATAGATCTGTGACAATGGGGAGTCCAACAAGAAGTTCAAGGGCTGCTTTAAACAGACAGTATCTGTTGCTTTGACATGCAACAGTGAGTGCAACATAAATAATGTCATTCCTTTACGGTTCTACTAGAATTTTCCAGGAAAGATTATCAGAGTAAATTCAACCTTACAAAAACATTTGTGATTGTACAACTAATGGCAGACATTGGTAATTTTTGCTGGCAGGGAACTGAAAAAGTTGCTGAAACCTTTGTAAATATCATCTGGTACTTAAACAACGCACACATGGATTTTATTTATGATGCTTTTCAATAACCCTGAACTTTTGGATCAGTTGGTTGTAGTGTAAAAGGCAGTAGTAGAGACCACCCAGGAAGAAGTGAAAAATAAATCTTAGAAATATATGGCTTGTATACATGCATACACTGTTAAAGCTGCTCATGCTTTTAAGTATTAGCATTACATATTATTGAGATTTAATGGCACCAAAATATTCTAAAGAAATAGACTTTGATTATTGTTTTGCTAAATTGCATATTTAATTTTAAAAAGACTTTCTGGTGGAAATTTAAGTAGTTCTATTTATAGGAAGTATTTAAATTATTATATTTTCTTCATATAATTTAAATGTTATAAAATTACTAGAAAAAAAATGGTTGAGAAATGCAGTCATTCATACTGCTACTAAATTTTACGAAGCCTAATGTTGAAATCCTCCAGGAAAATCTGTAATTTCATTATCCCAGGAAATCTAAGGAAATGAGATGACAATATTGTTGATAAAATATATTCTCTTATTGTGCTATGCTCCCTCTCATAAGAATATTATTCAAAAACTAGATTAAGCTACTTATACAGCTGAACTTTTCTGTATTTTTTTATGCAGAAACACCCCCAAACTAAACACAGGAAACAAAACTTTAAAACACCTGAATAGCAGAATTATCTTCTAAAAGTCTCCCGCCTTCAGTTTAGCCTATTACCACTGAAGAGCAAACATAAATTGAAACACAACTTTCTGTCAATTTCCATCACAATCATTCTTGAAATATACAACAGTTTCTCTAAACTAATGGGATAAGTAATTTTTACCTGACATCCAAGGGCCCAGACATCTTAGTGACTGGTCTCAGGCCTCTAAGTGCCTGCAGACCCTGGAAGCCTTCATAGGACAAACAGGCAAAAGCCTGCATGGAGCCATGGGGAGCCAGTGAAATCTTGAGAAATCAACCAGGAAGGGCTGGCTGAATGTGTGTGCCTGAAAGAGAATGAAATTCAAATCTATAGGAATGAGTCAGAGAACTGCTGCTCAAACATTATCAGAGGATTGAGGTAAAATGCTTTTTAGTTCTGATTTAGTAGGTCTAGGGAGGGTCTTGGGTAGCTGTCACGTTCAGTTCAGTCACTCAGTCGTGTCCGATTCTTTGCGACCCCATGAATCGCAGCACGCCAGGCCTCCCTGTCTCTCACCATCTCCCAGAGTTCACTCAGACTCATGTCCATCAAGTCCGTGATGCCATCCAGCCATCTCATCTTCGATCGTCCCCTTCTCCTCCTGCCCCCAATCCCTCCCAGCATCAGAGTCTTTTCCAATGAGTCAACTCTTCGCATGAGGTGGCCAAAGTACTGGAGTTTCAGCTTTAGCATCATTCCTTCCAAAGAACACCCAGGACTGATCTCTTTTAGAATGGACTGATTGGATCTCCTTGCAGTCCAAGGGACTCTCAAGAGTCTTCTCCAACACCACAGTCCAAAAGCATCAGTTCTTTGGAGCTCAGCTTTCTTCAGTGTCCAACTCTCACATCCATACATGATTACTGGAAAAACCACAGCCTTGACTAGACGGACCTGTGTTGGCAAAGTAATGTCTCTGCTTTTCAATATGCTATCTAGGTTGGTCATAACTTTTCTTCCAAGGTGATACCGATACTGATGGTCCACAGTTGGCTACATGTTCTGAGTAACTGGACTTAGTAAATTAAATGGTTGATCAAAGTAGGCAAGTTAAAGATAGATCAATAGTACGTAAGACAGGGATCTCCATAAGGATAAAGAGGAAGTACATAGGAACCCAAGCACTTACACTGCTAATAAAAGAGATGCTAGCTGTGTTCCTTTGGGATTTTACTTCCTTAAAGATCAATGCACTTTCTTCCCTGGCCTTCCCAGCTTCCATTCTTTCATCATGCTCTCACAATGTCTGTTTTTTCCTGCTTCTATGCTCTTAAAACTTCTTCTTTTTGAGCAGCATCTTCCCATCCCTTAATGTTATGTTAAATATCTTATACCATCTGGTCAATAAAAGAAAGCTGAACATAAAAGGTGAGTTGTGTTGTATTCAGTAAAAGACATTTAAACATAGCAAGACTGATCAGAAATACTGAGGAACACAGAGCCTGGAGATGTATCCAGAGAACAGACCTAGACTCAAGGTATGAAAGAAATTCTAGTTCAGTTTTCTCTGAAAATCATCTTCAGTACTACCATGAATATACTGCCCATTGAGTTTTGAACTTAATGCTCTTTTTCCTTAGGGACAGTATAAAGTACTTTTTGTACAGTCCTTATTCTTTTTCGCCATCTAGCTTGTCTAATATATACAGCAGTCTTTTTTAGACACCAGCTCAAATGGTGTCGTGAAGTTCATATGAATAGAATAATTCTGCTTCAAGCCTACAATCATTATTTGATCTCTTTATGCTTCATTTTATCAGTTTCCAAGATACAGCTGAAAGATGATAAGACTTCAAACAAAAAGCAATTATTTAAAAAAGAATTACCAAGTAATTGAAGCCAATCATTATTCACACTTTTGAAATTTTTATCCCTTCCAACCAGACCTTGATGTCCATCAGATTTTGCTGAGACCTTCATACTAGTGAACATCTGGACCATGTCATAGTTTGATCTTATTTTGTCTAACAGTTTCTTTGTGATTTGCCTCCCACAACACATATGGTTTATTTCTTGTGTTTATCCTTATTTTGGCAGGGTTTTGAGATGTCATGTCTCTTTTCATCTCTACTTTTTAAAGGGAGTGATTTTGCATAAATTATTATCTCTCTAGGTGTGAATTATGGTAGTGGTCTTTTTCATGGGTTCTTTAGAGACTATGAGCAAATGCCTATTCTTATATTTTATTCCTGTAAATTATATCTTACTGCAAGAAATATAATTTTTTTATATTTTTCAACTCTGATTCTATTTTTGAAAGTTCTTTACCAGAACTTGCAATTGCTTAGACTGTGTCTCAAGATTTCATACCCAAAAGCTACAATATAATGTGATTTATTTGAGACTCTTTAAAAAAGGATTATTTTGTTTTCTGGAAGATAGAAATAATGTATAGAGAAATGTCTTCTTTCCAGGCTTGAAAATGTTAACTCTGGAAACTCTATACACATGCAAGTGCTTACTTAGTACAGAACAACTGGGTAAGTCACTTTTAGAGACACATCCTTTAGGATGATGATGGCAGACAGACAGTAGCCCTAAAAATTACAAATTGACCTAGATGGAAATTAAGAAAAATCTGCTGGTATCTTCATTTAATGAGGCTTTACAAGAGGATACATGTCAAACACCTAAGTTATTTATCTTTTATTGGGAATATTTATAATTTCTTTTGAGAATTCTTATGGGAAAAGGCAAGTAGAAAAGTACTCAGATGAATAGCATAAATGAAGGAAATTATTTTCATTATACTTATTACTTTAGAATGGTAAAGAGAGGAATTGTAGGTACAAGAGACTGAGAAGACATGGAGGGGTGGATGACTAAAGAGGGTGGCAATAGACATAATTAAGAACCTTTTGTTTATTCATTTTTTAAAAAGGAAAAACATTTTTTCACCATTATCAGAAACAATAGAGAAAAAAGCCCTTTGATTGCTTTGATTGTCTACCTTGCTTTATGAAAAAGGTGTTCTCTGCTTCCTTAGTTGATCCAGATCCTGTCCTCTCCTTCATTTTCTAAAATTTCTTGATATACTTTTTCCTTCTTTTCTGTACAGGATTTTTAAAAATAATATTTACAATAACTACTTATTTTTCTAGAAACATAATCAGGAATTTTATTTAATTATTTAACCACTGTGTGCCAGTTTCTTTATTGATTAAATAGGTACTAAATAACAAGGTTTGTGGAGCTGTTGTATTAATTAAATAAAGCAATACAAATAAAGTACTTCTTTAAAAAAAACAGTATGTTATAAACAGTATCACTACTACCAGTGCTACTGTAACTATGATGATTTAATACTAGTATACCCCATCTATGGTATTTGACATGTTGTCTTCTGGTGTTTGGCATTTGATTTTGTGAGTTTCTCAAAATAAGAGACACATTTTTCCTCTTCCATGACACCCATGTACAGCATATTGTGCCTGTTACTTAGGATGCACTCAATACATGCAAAATAAATGGTCTGAGGCCTAGATCTTCCTTTTCTGGAAACTGTGCTCTACTTTCCTTGTTCTAACCACAGCTCATGTCCTTATTCTCATTTTTGTTTTACGTTCCATTGAAGTCTTCCTGCTCTCTGGTTGATGACTGAAGGTAGATTGGAGAAATAGGTCAATTAACTGTGCAATCATCAGTGAGGCTACTGACTTTTTTTTTTAAAATTTTCAATTGGGGTATAGTTGCTTTACAATGTTGTATTTGTTTCTGCTGTACAGCAAAGGGAAACAGCTGTATGTATATATACATCTCTTCATTTTTTTGGATTTCCTTCCCATTTAGGTCACCACAGAGCATTAAGCAGGGTTCCCTGTGCTATACAGCAGCTTCTCATTAGTTATCTATTTCACACATATTAGCGTATATATGTCAATCACAGTCTCACAATTCATCACACGCCCTTCCCCTATTTGGTGTGCATATATTTGTTTTCTACATCTGTGTCTCTATTTCTGCCTTGTAAACAGGTTCATCTGTACCAGTTTTCCTGGTTCCAGTTATATGTGGCAGTATGTTTTTCTCTGACTTACTTCCGTCTGTATGACAGTCTCTAGGTCCATCCATGTCTCTACAAACGACCCAGTTTTATGGCTGAGTAATATTCCATTGTTCTTATGTACCACATCTTCTTTAGAGGATACTGAATTTTTTAAGCTGGATTGCTAACTGGTAGGAAAGATGTGCCAGAAACTGCAGAAGATGGAAGAGAATCAGGGAAATTAGTATTTAATTTTTAAAGGGTTAAACAAACAATGAGAAGATGGCAAGATCTTCAAAACACAATGTTTTGCTTTGAAGTTTTGATTTCAGCATAAATTTTGGAAGTGTGTGAGGCAATAAGAATGCTTTTATTCACTGAAGGATAATTTTTCCTGAGAACACAGTCTCATAATAATATAGAAGTATTGTTTTAAAACATTACTATTGGACCCAGTTTTCAAAACACTCAGCTGTGAGATACCATATGGGACAACAGAAGTGACGCAATAATGCAAGTGGAGATGAACGACATCCACATGGAACTGACAAATTTAATCTACACTTAATACTGAATCTTGGATTTTGAAATAATCTTCAAAATGGTTCAGACAACCTAGTGAATACTAAGAACAAATCTGACATTCTGGGGTACCATATTTAATTGGAAGTTAACATATCTTGGTGCATATTTCCTAAGGAAGTTGGTGTCTGCTAGAGTTCATTTCCATTGAGACACTCATTTATGGGTGGGACTGGAGAATTTTAAAACCAAGTGACATACTGAAGAATTTAGGATTTTGACAAAACTTATCATTCATACAATTGAGGATTCTTGCAATTTTCTATCATACTTCTTTAATGTTTTAAAGTTATATTATCTAGGCACATATATCAAGTAAAAACATAATTTATTTAAAAAACTATCGATATTTAAGTTGAATGCATATACATAGAATGTATGTAATTACTATTGAAGAATGGGAATCTGTATAGAATTTCTTTTGGCATTTATTGACATAAGGCACTGATAATTATGACATATTTGAAAGTAGAAATTCAATAAGAAGTATAAAGTTTTCTCGCTATGTATTTTTATGAAAATACTGTATATTTTTAAAATTTGCTCATGGAATGGTATCCTTGATATGTTAAATTGTGTAAGGATATTATTTCACACAAAAATATAAACTTCAAATTGTTATTAAAAATTAAGGTATTTTCTAACAAAATAATTTTCATTTATAAACACAGACTTTAAGAATGCATTTATTATTCCAAAATATTTTATTATTTCTGTCACATAGTTAAATATGTGAAAAAAGCTCATTAGTATAAAAGTTTTCTCTTTTTGCTTCAATTGCTTAAGAACAAGTCATGAAGTAACCAATATTTTTTCTTCAAATTTTTTTCTTTGAGAAAGTATAGACATTAAGTATTTTATAATTGAAGACTGATGAAATTTTCATTGGACCTTTCATCTTTCATGTTAATATCTTATCAAGTACCCAAGTCAATAAGTTGTTTCCTGGAATGTACATTATTTTTGGATGACTGAAACAAAATAATACTTTTGCAGTGGCAATTTATTAAAAGTTTAATAGACTTTTTTTTTTACCTATATGTTAAAATGTGGTGATAGAAGTTTCTGTTCTAATTAGATAAAATAACAAGATTGTAATCTGAGGTTTTAAAGGTTAATGTTTCCACATTAGACCTAAATTATTGATTAATAAGTCTAAATTTAAGATCTAAGACAAATCACTTATTACTTTTCTTTCCTACAAAGTTACAATAATAAAATTGTCCTACTTCATATAAAGAGGGTCAAACGAGATCACAAAAATACCTGATTATAAAGTGATATAAAAAATGTAATATTGCTATTGTCAAGAAGCAGCTTTAGTAAGGCTTTATTATTGCTTTTATACTTTGCTTATATTGATTTTATTTAATATTATAATATTAAATACAACGTAATGCAATATATCATAAAATTTCTTCTTAGGTTTAGTATGTACTGGTATCAGTCAGATAATTTTATAAAAATATATAAGCATTTCCTTTAAAGAAGTTCAAGAATATTACTTCTCAATAGTGAATACAGAGCCACCTGATATTACGCAGTTTTAATAAACACTGTCTAATATCTGAGCGGAGATTAGAAAGAGACCAGTATAGGAATAATTGTAAGTTACATTCCAATCTCCAAAGGGACTAGAATATCTTATTTTTATGAATGGATTATGGATTTTGTAATCTAGAGTATGTGATTTTGTTTTTTTAAATTTTAAACTTATGAAGAAATTAAAGGAGAAGTCTTAATAATGGCATGTTTCTCGAGTTAATGACTATAGATTAGGTCAAAATATAAAAATCTTGGGATGAGAATTTACTTATGCTTTTCTGAGTGAACAGATTTTATAATGTTAAGAATTGAATATACTTTTTAACAGTACACTTTTTCATATGGATGCCAGATTTTATTTATCATGCTGTACACTATTCACTAGGTAATAAATTTAAACTGCTCCTCGAACCAAATATAGTAAAAGTTAATTTCTACAAACATATACTTAGAATCAAAAGTAATACAAAGAAGAAAATGAACATTTTTTTCTGAAATTGGTACATGCCAGCAATACAGTATAGATGAATCATTTTTAGTCAGTATCTAAATTCAAGTAGAATTTATTAAATGGTACATGGAGATATGTATTAATTTCTTGATATTTACCAGCAATTTAATTCAAATAAGAATATTTGAGGACTAACAAAATTCATTCTTTATTTTGAAATTCAAAGGTACAAACCCACTAAAAATTGAAGTGTAGTAAATAAATTGTAAAGTGGAAAAGCTACTTGATTTTCAGACACAAAACTTTGCTGAAAATGTTTAAGCCTCTCTGGACTTAGTTATCAACCAAACAATCGAAACTTTAAGAATTGGGCTACACAAATAACATGGATTTTTTTTTTAACGTATTTACTTGAGATCTAATGCTTCAATGAGGTTTACAGAGAAAATGGAAGTTAAAACTTCAAAATCACCCAAACTGTAATGATTTGAACACATTTATGAAACACTTTGCTTAGGTACTGTATAAGTAAATACTGCGGATACAAGTATAATGTTTAGGTTAAGAGAAATAAAATATATTTTTTTATAATAGGAGAGAAAATTTGACATTATAATGGTGATGTGGAGTTGACAGACTCAAGATGTGGCTCTCACTTTTTAAAAAAAGTTTTTCATTTAAGAACAGAAAATAGAAATCTTTGCCTGTCAACTGTGTGTGCTAACTTCACTTGTGTTACTGTTTAGCTGTGAAGGACTCCATCTAGGGCATCCGCTGAACAAACACATGCTGCTTATTTCAATGCTATCTTCAGTGAAGTCATGTTTGTGAGTCACCTTGCTAGGCAATGTTGGAACCCATGACATGGCTGTCTAGTACTAGATGGGTGAGAGAATGCTGAAGGTATGTAAAATACAAGAGGAGTGGGGCTAACCTGAAGAAGCCATCTTCTCTCAGCTATTCATTTGTGGAATTCCAAATTCCAGCTGACTTGTGGTCACTTGAACGAGCAAAGAGATTATGGCATCAAGATTACTTTGAAAGTGATTGTAGGAATACTGCCCAGTGCTGTGATTCCAGCTGAGTAAATACCAAAGAGGTTAAAATTTAGAGGAAAGACAGGGAGAGCAAAGGGTGCAAAGGGTATAAAGCAGCAGAATGAATGACATTATGCACCAGTGATGAGTACATGGGCTGCAAACAGAGCGCAATAAGTCAAAATACAGTAAAAACCAAACAAATGCACCATTTTGACTCATAAGAGAGGGGACATTTAACTTTTCATTATGAAGTCCATGCTCTTCTCATTTGGGATGCTTGTTCTCAAAAGTATTTTCATACCTTTCTTCCTTTCTCCTTATTCTGTCTTCCCAGAATGCCTTCTTTTACTCCATTTGGACAAATCTCTGTCATACTTCATTACATAGTGTATGGGTCACTTCTTTTCTAAAGCTTTCTATGATATCTCCCACCATATTCTTGATTCCTCTTTGATTTCACAGCATCTTTTTTTAATTGAAGTATAGTTGATTTACAATATTGTCTTAGTTTTCAGATGTACAGTAAACTGATTCAGTTTTATATATTTCAGATTCTTTTCCATTATACATTAACATAATTTTCAGTGCTATACAGTAAATCCTTGTTTCTTTTCTATTTTTGTATAGTGTGTATCTGTTAATCCCATACTCCAAATTTATCTTTCTGTCTCTCTCCCTTTACCCTTTAGTAACCGTAAGTTTGTTTTCTATGTCTGTGAATCTGTTTCTGGTTTGTAAATAAATTCATTTGTATTATGAGAGTCCACATATAAGTCATACAACATTTCTCTTTCTCTGATTTACTTTACTTGGTATGATAATCTCTAGGTCCATCCATGTTACTGTAAATGGTATTATTTTTTCTCTTTTTATGGCTGAGTAGTGTTGTATTATGTATATATATGCTATATCTTCTTAAACCAATCATGTTGATAGGCACTTGGGCTGGTTCCATGTCCTTGCTATTGCAGATAGTGCTGTTATGAACACTGAGGTGCACGGATCTTTTTGAATTAGAGTTTTCATCTTTTTTGGATATATGACAAGGAGTTGGATTGCTGCATCATATGGTAATGCTATTTTCAGTTTCCTTAAGGAATTTCCATACGTTTTCCACAGTGGCTGTAGCATTTGTCATTTGCACCAACAGTGTAGGAGGGTTCTCTTTCCCCCACATGCTCTCTAGTATTTATTATTTGTAGACTTTTTGATGACAGCCATTCAGACCAGTATGAGGTGGTACCTCATTGTGGTTTGGATTTGTATTTCTCTAATAATTAATGATGTTGAGCATCTTTTCATGTAACTGTTGGCTATCTGTATCCTTTCAGGAAATTTCTATTTAGAACTTCTGCCTATTGACTGGGTTGTTTTGTTCTTTAAATATTGCGTTGTATGAGTTATATTCATATTTTGGCTATCAACCCCTTCTTAGTTATACTGTTTGCAAACATTTTCTTCCATTCCAATTTTTTTTTTTCATTTTGCTGATGGTCCTTTTTGCTGTGCAAAAGCTATCAAATTTGATTCGGTCCCATTTGTTTATTTTTGCTTTTAATTCTTCTGCATTGATCTAAGCAAATATTGCTATGATATATGTCACAAAATGTTCTGCCTATGTTCTCTGCAGTTTTTTGGTGTCATGTCTTATATTTAGGCCTTCACATTCTGAGTTTATTTTTGGATATGTTATGAGGGAGTGTTCTAGAAAAACAAATAAAAGGCATCCAAATTGGAAAGGAAGAGATTCAAGTTTTCATTATATGCAGTTGAATGGCACACGATATAGTAAATCCTAAAGACTATGCAAAAACTTAGAAATAATAAATGAATTTAGCAAGGTAGTAGGATACAAGATTAATTTACAGAAATCTGCTGCATTTTTTTACACTTACAATTAAATATCAGAAAGAAAAAGTAAAACAATCCCATTTAAAATTCAGGTCAAAAATAAATAAATAAAATACCTAGGAATAAACCTAAACTAAGTAGGTGAAAGACCCATATGTTGAGAACTCTAAAAACACTCATAAAAGAAACTGAAACAAACAAATGGTGATTCAAACAAATGGAACGATATCCCATGTTCTTGGAAGAATTCATATTGTTAAAATGAGCATACTACCCAAAGCAATCTACAGATTTAATGCAATCCCTATCAAACTATCCATGATATATTTTAGAGAACTACAACAAATAATCCTAAGACTTATATAGAACCATAAAAGACCTAGAATTGCAAAAGCATTCCTGAGGGGGATTAAAAAAAAAAAAAAAAAAGCTGGAGGCATAACTGTCCCAGACTTCAGACAATACTACAAAGCTACAGTAATCAAAACCGCATGATATTGGCACAAAAACTGATATATATATATATATATATATATATATATATATATATATCAATGGAACAGAATAGAAAGTCCAGTAATGAATCTATACACCTATGGTCAAGTAATCTTTGACAAAGGAGGCGAGAATATACAAAGGACAAAAAAATCCTCTTCAGCAAGTGGTGCTGGGAAAACTGGACAGCCTGGAAATCCCCATAGCACTTTTATTTTGAGTTTGCTCTTGGCACTCATCACAGTGTAACCTGTTTTTTTTCCTGCAACAATTTAAAGAGCTCCTTTCTTGTGCCAGTCATCATGCTAGGCACTGGGGACAGAAATAAATTAGATACAAACCTTGCCCTCAAGGAGCTCACTCACACTCTAGAAGAAGAGACTGGGCTGTAAACAAAGAAATTACACTTTTGTGCTAAGTGTGATAGTGAAATTATATACAAGGCACAGATTTAGGGCAGAGAATGCCAAGTCTATTTTCTTTATTTCATTGTGAGCTCTTGAGTCTATGCCTCATTCATGTTGGTATCCTCATTATCTACCAGTGCCTAGCACACGGCAAGTAGTAAGACTTATAAGTAGAAATTAATACAATGGGTAGGAATCTGGTTCTAAAGAACAAAATGTCTAAAAGCCTGATTTGTTTATATTTAAAATTATTATTATTATTGGTTTAACTTGATTTGCTACCTCTGCTGTTGCATGTTTGAAGTGAAAACCAAGCTGTCTTCTCTGGTCAGGTGGACTGTGAAAATGACCGTATTATATGAGGCAACTTTTCCACGGGTTCATTCTCTCTTTCATGTATAGGTCCTTTACTATTTTAATTTTAAAAAGTATGTTTCTTTAATTAATTAGTATATAAACTGTTAGAAGTAAAACTTAGAGGTTCTGCAGAGTTTTGAAAAATGCTTTCTTATTGGTGGAAATACGTATTTTGCAAACATTAACATTGACTTTATAATTATTACAAAGTTAAAATACAAAGCATGGATGTCTTTGGCATTAGGCTTGTTTATCTCTAATACACTGTTACATTAATGTTGAGTCCTATTTGTTAAGTGTGTATTTGAAGCCATGAAACTGGACAGATTTCCATTAAAGTGAAAGAAAATTGTGTTTAAAAATGAATTCTTAATGATTTCAAAATGTTGTACTAATCACTCCATATTAATAAATTAATAAAACACTTGCTTATGACCTTTGGATAGGCAATTTCAATAACAATTTTCAGGCATCTTTGTAGATCCTGAATGAAACTGACTATGATTAAGACACACAATAGAATTTCCTCCCCATATTTGCTTTGTAAGTATGGCATAAAATAATAATATTTAATTTAAAGGCATAACATTCACATTTATCACCAGAAGTATAGAGCTCAGCTTACAGATGACTACAATGAAGAAATATGCTAGCAACTTGACTCTGGTTCTCAACCTTTTCTACTCTTATGTTCCTTCACACTATATGCTACATGGAATAGGAAAGACATCTGAATTCAAATATTTTGAAGAAATGTGTATTTAGCAACTGAATACATGCTAACAGGAGTAATTTACAGCAGCAGTTTCATTACATTTTTCTCTCCAGTTTTCTAGTTCCCATCTGAAATCCAATGATAAATACAGATATGGAACATATTTACTACCTGGCAAAAAACATGCTTATTGAATGGGCACACAGCTTCTTCCCTTAAATAGCACATGAGCCACTTTGTCACCTATGTGGGAAAATCTTGCATTTTAGGATGATGTTGAACACACTAAAATGGGGTACCTACAAAAAGTTGCATTTTACACTGTCCTTCCTCTTCTTTTCAAAATTATTTACATCTCTTTTCCCTAGTGTGTAGGTAGCAAAAATATTAAACACATACCATTGAAAATCACTAAATAATACATAAAAAGTAGCATTAAGTGTGCATTTACATGCATTTACATTTTACATTTGATTTCAAGTGGGTCATAATTTCTCTTCTGTTATGTACTTTTTCCTATTTTAAGATTTGTTGTCATAATCTGTTCAAGGTCACATAAGTCTCTTAAAAAACTTTCAACTCTGATGATACAAGCATGAGCCAAAGCCTATTAAAACTGAATAAACGGGATGTTAATTATTTTTTGTGCAAATTGCCCCGTTCACACTGACAGAAGATTAAGACTGGAATAAGAGTTATTTATCTGTAAATTACATCTATAATTTTCTTCAAAAATATAGACCTGATGATTTATTAAGACATGCTGGTGGATTTGTTTGTTTTGTTTCTTTTAACTGAAATCTAGACTTTCTTTCTATGGGTATTTCATAGTGCTGAACAAAATGCATTCAGATATTAGAAGGCATCCCTAAAGTTACACAGTCTCTATCCTTTCAAATCCTTTATTTTTGAGGACTAATAAGAAATAAGATAATTTTGTTATTGCCAATAAACGTGTTTCAGCTGCAAATTTAGAATAAAATGCATTACTGAATTGCAGTACAGTTAAGACACTATGAAAAATGTTAAAATGACCTATTTTGAAGCACTTTTTGTTCTTTGATTTATATCTCAAACACTTTTTTTTCTCTATAGGAGTCTGTTCTTCAAATAATTTAAAATTCAGCTACCATTTGAGGATGTACTTCTGAGAGTAACACTGTATTAATCAATGGAGCCTAAGATTGAATATAGGGTACTTCTAGGCTCCCATTTGAAACAAACGTCAAAAAGTATTTATTCAATGTAATCATTAAAACTGAAACATGAGCTTTCATCTGTGAAATATTTCAGCTGATAAGAGGATTTGTTTGAAAATTCACTATAGTCTGAGGTGAGAAATTAATTCTGAGTTATTTAGAATCCCAAGACAGCTACAGTCAGAATTTCAATGCTGCTTTCATTAATTAGCAATAATGTTTCCTTTGCATTATTTGTGCATGATGAAGGACCCAGAGAGGAATTCTTAGATGAGTGCAGCACTAAAGAAACTCTATCTCAATGCTGAAGGTTTTTTACATCTTGAAGTCAATTATTCTTAAGGAATCATCTTCGGACAATGAAACAGACAAGCCCTTAATTAATAAGTATCTTATTTTATAAGTTGTTGCAGAAGACAATAAGCTTTACATGTTTTAAGGCTGGGTTGTGTCCTGGAAAATAGTTTGTATAAAAGTCACTCCCACTGACTTAAAAGGAATCATGAGTTCTTTAGACAGATAATTGTCTTAAGGTGAGATAAGAAATAGCTGATAAAAATGTGAACAGAGCTGGGAAATTTGCTTTTAGGATGCTGTTCTGAATATCCTTGATATCCCTCTTCTCAAAAAAATTAAGTGACACAGATAAAAATCCTAATGGAGTCAAGAAAGAGTTTTTATATCTCAAATATCAGACAGGGATTCAAGTGAAGAGTTAAGACATTTTCTATTAACATTAAATTAAACCAATGCTTACTATTTTTATGAAATATACAATCCTTTTTCTCCTTGTTGATTCATTAGGTACAACAAAATGCATTTGCAAATTTATTTCTATGTTTTTTTTTCTTTCCAGATAAATGCTCTGTTTTTCTAAGAATATTTATGCAGTTTCTAATTAATTTAGGTAATATTTGTAGAAAGGGAGGTGTTATTTTCTTAATTCCTCAGAGAAATAAAGCATACTTTATATCCAGATTTTAGGAATTAGTTGTTAATGATGTATATATGCTTTAGGACAATATTGGTTATTCTCGCAAAACTGAAAATGTTTTTAAAAAGCAGCACACAACTGGAGTTTTTTAAACACAAAAACTATATAGCACAATAACTGTAAGACAAAAACTTACTCTAGCTTAGAAAAGAGCTAATTTTTTTCTGCATATTTGTCATGGTACATTTAAATTATAGTTTTAATAAAATACATCTTTAGATCAAAGCTGGAAGAAAGACATCAGTAGTAGATCAGTGTATTCCATTTTTCTTCTGGATGATGAATGGTTTATGTTTGTTTTTTATTTCCACAGACCATTTCATTCAGTATCATTTTACTCCTCCAGTACACATAAACATGAGTGTTGGTAGCCAAAAGATATCCTTGAATCCAACAATGTTTTGGAATATTCATCAGCTTAGTAAATCCATGCAGTTTATCTTAAACTCCTAGTTCAAGAAAATGGCTTTGCTGATGCCATTTTTATTCTTTAGATGGCACTATGGCAAATGACATTTTTATTTCTCAAGCAAAGAAGAAAGTGAAACCTGTATAGTGAAATCTCATAGGAAACATTAAGTCACTAGTGTGAACATCTGTGTTCATCTGACCTCTATTAATAGGTGTTGGTATTCAGAAGAATGCCTGTTAGTAATATTACTCATGGACTTAATTTATAATTGGTGGAACTCAGTTGCATTTCCCACCATTGTAAACATCCGCATAATGCCATGAAAAAGTTCATGTATATTGCATTTTTTCCAGTTATTCTCTAGGCAAGTTTCTACTTGTTTGAGGTTTCTAGAGGTAATGCAGCTCAGACACTCCTGGGTGCCCTCTCAAATTCGTGGGTCCTCCTGTTTCTGCCTTTCTTATTTTCCTGTAAGTGCTTCCATTTGTTACTGTTCCCTTGGGTATGTCCTGGCCTTTGCCTACGCTGTTTTCGGTCCCTTTTCCAAACTTGTTCACAGAACTCATCCATTGTGTTCAGGTTGGGATGGTTGATGAGCTGCATGAAGTCTCTGTACCAGACCTTCTGGCTAGGCGTCATGCTGTTGGACGTTTCTTTGGTCTTAGACCCATCTCCATCATCATCTTTATGAAGAAGTTCTTCCAAATGCTCTGTGTCGATGACTTCTAGGGTCACTTTAAGAAGAGTTTGCATGAAGCCGTGTTCCACCGCATGACAGAGGTAATTGCCTGAATCCTTCCGCTGCAGACTACGTAGTAGAAGGCCTTGTTCTGTTCTGATGATATGATCATCCACTCTGATCTAGCAAAAGAAAATAAGCAGTGAAATCATATATATTTACAAGAAATATAAGCTCCAAAACTGTGTCTCAGTAAAAATTTGTATTGTTTACTGAGGCACATTTTAACAGTAAAATTTCTAGTTTAAGAGAAATGATATAATTTCCCCATTAGAAAAAAGAGTTATAAATTTCTCCTGTCTTTAAGACATATTGCAAAATACTGGTTGTCTATTGTCTTAATAAAATTTCTCATAATAATTTAAAATAATTAAGAGGATGAAAGGACAAAGATAGATTCTATTTTAAAACTTTGAAATAAAGTATATATAGGAGAAAGTGAGTATTGAAATTGGAAATATAGAAACATAATACTAGAAAACAGTGCAGCATTAGAATGAATTTATAATAAGGTTTGAAAAAATGAAATAAATTCAGTAGTTGAGCAAGCAGAAAAATTATGGGATTACATGCTTATTTATTCAATTTCCTGTCTTAGATGCGACATGAAGACATGTTATTTAATATGTCTAACTGCACTTTTACTCTGAATGAAGTTTACAAAAGAGATCTCGGAAAGCCTAAGCTGGTAACATGTAAAATCAACCTTAACATGTATATGACATGATTACATGTTTAAAGACTGCTTCAACTGTCAAAAGAGATGATGGGGTACTTTCACTTCTACATTTGGATTACGTAAAACTGTCTGCAAAATGTACATTCATAAATCATGTACACTGTATGGTTACCCTTATTTAAAGCTTTAAAAAAAGTTTAAAAGTCTCAGAGTATTCACTGAGATTTTCTGTGTATAATTTTTTAATTTTACAGAGGAATTAATGGATTCATTGAGGAGGAATATTTGTATGAAACGACGTGCATAATTCACATCAGAGTTCAATACTGGAACCTAAGATCTTTCCTCCTGAATCTACTACTCCTTTCTCTTAACTGCCTCTTCCCATTTGAGGAAGAAGTTAATGAAGAAAGGGAAACATGTTTGGATAACAGAATCAATTGAACAAAAGTTAGAATTAGTTAGGAGGGTTTTTCTTTTTCTTGTATACAAATGAATATAACATAATAGATAACTCCAGGCAGAAAAAAAAAAATCTCTAAAATGTACTGCCAGCCCCGCCCCCCCAACGCCCCGTCGCAAACAGCTTCTAGGACAAAATTCTTACAGTTCAACTTTGTTCCTTTAATTCCTAGCACAAAGCCTGCCATAAAATCGTCTTCAGTTAATACTTATTTAATGAATAGGTACTGGTAGATTAAGAAAAGAATAACTATTCACAGTACTTCTTTTTCCCCTCTTAAGTCAACCACACTGGGGTCCCTTAACAGCATGTGTTAGATAGAGTGAGTCCAGTTTCTTTCCTATACCTCTTCTTTTCGCTCTTCGTTTCGCCTCTGGAATTGCCAATAGACCAGAGCTCGCTGTGACTTCGGACTGCATTCCAGGAACGTGCTACTATTTTCTACCCCATAGATGATTCTTTCTTCAAAGCTGTGGCCGTGATGATTATCTGGCCGGTGATGAGGAAATGAAATGAGAAAATGTTAGAGAAGTAAACTCAACTTTCCAGAGTATTTATTTGGAAATTCAGGAGATGGACTTGTTGCTGAGTTGGAAATCTTTTCCAATTTTATTGAGGATGGCAGAAATGTCAGTGTTTCAGAACTCAAGTGTCTACCTAAACAGACTAGTTATTTTGTTATGGGTTATATAAGGCGTATACAGAGATTTGTCTACCAGAAAATAGCATTACATTAACAAAATCAGTCATACATCTTTATATGCCATGATAATACTTTCCAAGAAATTTTTTTCATTGTAAAACTATGCTCTAATTGTGCCAGTTTATATTGCACTATTTTCCAGCAGAAAAAGTAATTTGATTGCGTTTTTGAAAACACAAGTTTTTCTTTGAGAACTTAATTTTGCCTCTTTCTTTTTCATCTTTAAAATTAAATTCGCCAACCAATAATATTTATCTAGTATTTTACAGAAGTTACGAGTTCAGGAAGTTTATATTCCCTACCAATAACCCTTAAATAATCCACAAGTTTGTTCTGAAGATCAATTGATGTGAAATGTTTGGGATGGCTCAGAAGAAAGGTGCACAATTATAATGCAATGTGGTTTCAATTGTCTTTATTTTAAAATGACACATCTTTTATTATTTTCAAGAATTAGGCTAAAGAATATGGCAAGAGTATATAATAAAATACAGCAATAAGAAAGCCTGTTTCCTGATTAAGTTTCTATTATTTTACCCTTTATGTAACCTCCTTCAATGTGGTAAATGAAACACAGTTAAGATCAAAACTACGACACAGGGAGTCTAGGTAAAACTCATTTAGAGAAAAAAAACTCCTTATTATCTTGTATAATCCTGTTTCCATTATGACATCCTGTACAATCTGGAACTTATTAAATTCATTTATAAAATAATAAATATATTTTCACATACACAGACAGTGTAGACATGAAAAATTTTTGCTTACTCTTTCAAACTCAGCTAGATTTTTAATTAAAAAAATGTTTGCCCCTTTTTTGCATTACTTTGACAGTTTTACTCTCATTATAACTATCTGAATACTTTTGTCTGTCAGAGACAGTATGATCTGCTCTAAGTTTAAAGCTTTCCAAAATCCTGCTTCCGCCCAATCCCTGAACACAGCCTATGGCCATCATCTCCTGTTCTCACCCTGCCTAT
Organism: Ovis aries; assembly: GCF_016772045.2. NCBI lineage: Eukaryota > Metazoa > Chordata > Mammalia > Artiodactyla > Bovidae > Ovis > Ovis aries. The sequence goes on along the minus strand of NC_056057.1, from coordinate 38,060,948 downwards.
GGCTGACCTTCTGCCTGCATTTGCTGTCTCCAGGGATGTCCACCCCAGTGTCCTTCCCTTTATTGTTTTAGGTATGAAACAAAACGCTTCTAATATTGGGAAGTATCTGTCCCTTCTTATTTAAAAGATCAAGTCCCTGGAAATAATAATTTAAAAAAAAAATGAAATGACTGAAATGTAATGAAATAACATCTAACTGATTTCAAGTCACATTTATTTCATGTTGGAGATATGTGTATCTATCAGTGTATACTTCGACTATGGCAGTGTTGTTCTTTGCCCCCTGAAATTATTAGCATATTTTTATTGAAAAAATATGATACGTGTTGCTGTGCTAGTTTGCAAGACACCTACTTCTTTGGATAGAGATAAATTGAATCTATTGTCCAACATGAGCTGGATGATCTGTGATTCAGGAGCTACCATGAATAATTAGAATGCCTTGTCACAGAGGTCATGAGAGTTTACACAGAATGCATTTTTCCTGCCAACTGTTGTACAGTTTAAACTTGTTTGATATTTAAATTATTTTCCTTATATTATGCTTATTTATAAATTACTTATTATAGGAAAGGTAGATATCTGCAACATACAACAACATGGATGAAACATGAGAACATGCTAAAGGAAATAAGTCAGTCACAGAAAAACACAAACTGCAAGATCTCACTTAGATGAGGTATCTAAAGTAGTAAAAAATCCTTGAAGCAGATAGAAGAATGATGGTTGCCAGGGGTTGCGGGGAGGGAAATGAGGAATTGCTAGACAATGGGTATAAAATGTTAGTTATGACAAATAAATGAGATCTGCTACATAACAGTATGCCTATACTGAATAATACTGTATTGTACACTTTAAATTTGTTAAGACAGTGGATCTCATGTTAGAGTTCTTATTCCAGTCAAACTAAAAAAAAAAAAATCAAAAAGAATTTTGTTAATTAAAAAAAGAAATCCTTTTAGGAAGACAGTTTTCATTCAATCTCTAAACATTAATGAATCATAAAATATACAACAGCATGATAAAACAGAAAAAAAAAATCAGCTGGATTTAAAAACAAACAACATGGTGATCCACCAGTATCTTCTCTCTTACCAGCCATGCTTACCAGGTCTTTTTCTTGAAGAAATTTATAATGCTTGACTTGTCTCTCATCTAATCTGTCTAAATTAATATAGATAACTATAGAAATCTAAGGTATAAATAAATTATTGCTCTCAAACATAGAAATCTGTTTAAATCCTTCAGTACATTTGTGGGCATTCAGCTAAGAAAATCAATGTAACTTGTACGATAAGAAATAATAGAGCTTAATATAAATGAAACATCTATTAGGCATATTTTCAAAAAGTCAGTTTGTCTTCTGAATTAATTTAATCATTCTTTTCGATCCATAAAGTGAAATGAAGTGAAGTCGCTCAGCCGTGTCTGACTCTTTGAGACCCCACAGACTGTAGCCTACCAGGCTTCTCAGTCCATGGGATTTTCCAGGCAAGAGTACTGGAGTGGGTTGCCATTTCTTTCTCCAGGGGATCTTCCCAACCCAAGGATCGAACCCGGGTCTCCCCCATTGGAGGCAGATGCTTTACCCACTGAGCCACCAGGGTAGCCCATGTTCTATTAACTTCACTTAGTCCTAGCAAACCTACGTAGTCTTTATGTTCTCTCCAAAATCTCTTCTAGTGACAGCAAATATTTCCCAATGTACAGTAAAGAAAAGAAACTCTTAAAAGTTTCCTGATTTTTTTTTATAAATTCACCTGTTACTTGTCTATGAAAAGAAAGTGAAAGTATAGTCACTCAGTCCTGTCCGACTCTGCAACCCCATGAACTGCAGACCTCCAGGCTCCTTTGTCGGTGGAATTCTCTAGGCAAGAGTACTGGAGTAGATTGCCAATCTGTTCTCCAGGGGATCTTCCTGACTCAGGGATCAAACCTGGGTCTCCCTCATGGTAGGCAGATTCTTAACCATCTGAGCCACAAGGGAAGTCTGTTATTTGTCAATAGTAGAATCTAATGTGTTATTTGATTTAGCCAAGGGTTTATACAAAGTGATTTATGGTTTAATATAGGAATAGACCATGGATTTCTTCAAAAAATGTAATGACCTTCAGGCACTTTCCCACCTGAATAAGCTAAGAACCACAACTGGTGAAACTGGTTCATTGGCTTGAGGCCTTTAATAACTACTCTTGCCAATACCTTAAGGTTTCATTTCCCACTAAGTTGGCTCTTTCTTTCTCTCCTCTGTCAAAATTAAAAGCAAAAGAAAATCCAGTGAGTAAGCAGTAAAGCTGAAAGTCCTGTCATATTAACTATCAGTCACAGCCATATTCAAAGGTACTACTGAGGATGCAGATGACAGTAGCCTCCTATTCTATGTTTCTAAAGTTCTGTTCCCAATCGCCAAACACTAAACAGACAAAATTTCCACTGGATACATTTGTTTCTGTTAATTCCTCTGCAGTAGAATGTTTCTATCACCAGCAACTTTTAATTGTGGATCACAACTTTCATTTAAAGCGGCCTCAGGTAAGTATTCCTATATTTGGGTACTTACATGTCACGACCCATAAACATTTTTTTCTGTTAATCTCATCACACCTGATACCTTACAAATAGATACTCAATAAATCTGTTTTTTTAAGTTTTAATTTATTTTTTATATAATTTTACAAGTTACACTCCATTAACAATTATTACCAAACATTGGCTATATTCCCTGTGTTGTTCAGTGTATCCTTGTAGCCGAACTTATACCAAATAGACTACTGGAAGGCACTCAGTAAATACCCACTCCCTTTTCTGACCCTTCTACCCCAACTACTTGAGTAAATTTTGTACAACACAGGAAACATCATGGGTCTAATAGCTATACGATTTTTTCTCTCTCATTTTCCCCTCCTTTCTTCCCCATGCCCCTTTACCCTATTGCTGTCTCTCTTTCCCTCTCCTTCTCTTCAAGAGTAATTACAAACAGGGACAACATTCTGATTCTTGACTTCTAAACTTACTAAGTGTTCAATATTTTAGATGCCAGAACTCAAAATACTTTATTGAGAATCTATAATGAGCAAATTAAGAACTCCTTCCCAACATCAATCCTGCTCTCTCATCCCCATTAAAGAAGGTATTTCCTCTTTTATGCTTTCAAAAATCCTCTTTTTACATTCACTTTTAGAACACATGTAGTCTTAATTGCTACAATTATTTATCAGTCTAGTTATCTCCTTCCATTTTTTTTTGTTTTCCACAATTCTGCCACAAGGGTGTCATAAACCCTTAAATGATGTTTGCTAAAAGGCAAAACAAGGTAATGATTTACTCTGCATTTAAAAGCTGAAATCTCATGTAACTTTGACATCCTCAAGACACAGAGTTATCATAATTACATAAATCATTAAGAGTTCAATCAATTAAAATGGCATAGGCTGTATGCCCTCAATATGACAGAATAAATGATTGAACTGTAAACATTTCAACTCTTCTAGATTAGTTAAGTTTTATAATGTCACATGAGTTGGTTTGAGATGTGGTAGGAGAAGATGATGATTAGTCAAGTGTATTCGAAAATAAAAAATCCAAATATGGGATAATAACAGAGATTCCACAAATTATAGGCATAAATCCTCACATCTCTAGAGTCACCTCTATCTCTAAAGGATGTCCATGCCAATGAGTAATCTTTTCAGAAATAAAGCAATCTCATTTTAATCCATTAAAAAAAACTTTTCTCACTGAGCAACTGTTTTGAATACAAACTTTTGTCATGAATATTAGCAGTAGATAAGAAGGGTGTAGTTGTTAAATTGGCACAAAAATTCTTGTGGGTTGAACTTAATAGAGCAAAATATTGAGAGCAACAAACATTAAATTTATTTTAAATGCATCAGTGTGTTTGAATAGCACATATTACAATATGCTGCAGCTGTTAATGACAAGAAATAATGTTTTTAAGGAAGCAATCTTCAATTAATCATTTCCTCTTTTAGTTGGATAATTTATGGAAATGAAATGAGGCTAATAAACCAGAAAGAATGGGAGGAAAGAAAGAAGTTAAATAAATTGCTTCCTTTTGTAACAACAAAAAGTCATGATATCCATCATTTGTCCAGAAACATGATGTTGCTAAAGGCCTTATTTAGTATTTGATTCTGTTCCAATCTTGCAGAAACAGAAGGCATCACATTTCAGCTTTTCATTTATTTCACTTTCCATTTTAACCCCATAAGTGTCTCCCATGATTGAAATGTTAATAATATAAGAATCTTAGGAAATTTGATTTCATGTAGAAAAGACAGATATAGGTTAGGTAGTGAACTATATATGTATTCAACAATTTGCTCTCTGCTGTCATATTTTTAGGTTCTCCCTTTCAAGTTATTAAAAAGTTGAATTTCATAAATAAGGAGTATAAAAATAAAATAATTTGTCAGAGGGAAATTGGTTGCAAGCTATTTTAAATATTTAGCAAATTCAGTTAGTTGCCAAACTATGCAAAGAGAAATATAATTCTACTTGTATTTATCACATTATAATTTTAATATTTTACACTGTCATTTTTTCCACAATATTCTTCAATGTAAGGGCTTTCCTCGTAGCTCAGATGGTAAAGAATTCACCTGAAATGCAGGAGACCTGGGTTCGATCCCTGGGTTGGGAAGATCCCCTAGAGGAGGGCATGGCAACACACTTCAGTATTCTTGCCTGGAGAAAACCCACTGACAGAGGAGCCTGATGGCCTGCAGTCCGTGGGGTTGCAAAGAGTCAGGCACAAGTGAGCAACTAAACATATTCAATGTAAAGGTCAAGCAAAGCAGAAAAGGAAATGTTGTCCACCAATTCCTGGTGACACAGATATGCACTTCTTATGTAAAAACATTACTTAGATTTTCTTACTGGGTTCTAGATTATTTTCTCCAGAAAATACAACCAGTACTTTATCAACAGAAAACACTATTAATTTGATTCCAAGTGGATAATATTTTCTAAAATAGCAGGAGCAGAAAAGGCATTTCATGGATGAATCAGTAACTCTTAGAAAGCCATTAAATATTTAAAAATAAAAGACAAAAATGTATTCATCCTTAACATTTATGTATATTTTGGACCTGACGATACTAAGATGGCTAACAGCTGATTCAATAATCTCATATACTGCAGTGCTCTTAACATAAATTTATAGTATATATAAGCTATGTAACAAGGGTACTATTCATTTGTTTATAAAGATAATGCTTAGTATAATGTTTCTCCACTCATTTGTATGATGAGAAACTAGTTTCTTAGTAAATGTGTCTTGCATGTTAGTAGCATGCAAACATGCACCTAGAAGTGTGTGCATATGTATTAAATTTCATGCGCTTAATATATGTATTTCTTATGTACAAAAAAGATTCAATTAATGGAACCCTAGAGAAAATTTAAACTTATAATTTATCAAATTGCTAAAATAAATTTAAATGATAAATTGTTTATGCCCTAATTACTATCTGTCCCTGATGCTGGAAAATAATTATCTACCAGAATACAACACTTAAAACTACACAGTTCAAGGAGTTCTATAGTTGTCTTTGAATTCACAGATACCTGTGGATTTGTGTTTGAATGCTCGTGTAAGTGTATAGATAGGTAGATAGATAAACAGAGACATGACTAGGGTATTTTAGTTTTATGATTCATAGAAAATTATTGTATTAAAAGAGTTGCCAGTGTCTCATTTTTAAGATATTTATTACTTTAAAATATAAAAGTGAAATTGAAATGCTCTGAAGTTACCTATGAAACCATTTTAATAATGTGCTTAATAATCTTGTGACATCAGAGGATTCAATGCTTCTTAGTATAAGGAGGGCTGAAACTCAATTATTTTTTTTTTTATTTTTGAAACTCAATTATTTATAAAGCGTCACCAATATGAAGCTATCTACTGGAATATTTAGTCTATGTTGAATTTCTGGTATGTTTTATTTTTCATGATTATATAGCAAATTCTTTACCAAGAAAGCACATGTAATTTATATGCCATAAAATTATGATAGGAATTTATATATTTAGAAATCCAGAGACCTGAATTTTAAATGTTTAATTTACAGTTTTCAAAGAGATATAATAGAAGATGATGAAAAATCCATCTACTGAAGCAGAAACCTTCCACAAATAATAATGAGAGTACTACTTTGTATTTTATTTAATATTTTTTGCTTATAACTTTTGGAATTTAAAAAATACTGCATGTTTAACAACTTTTTGGTTACAATCTAAATGCAGAGTTCCAAAGAATAGCAAGGAGAGATAAGAAAGCCTTTTAAGTGAACAATGCAAAGAAATAGAGGAAAACCATAGAATGGAAAGACTAGAGCTCTCCTCTAGAAAATCAGAGACAACAAGGGAACATTTCATGCAAGGATGGGCATGGTAAAGGACAGAAGCAGTATGGACCTAACAGAAGCAGAAGACATTAAGAAGAGGTGGCAAGAACACAGAGAGCTGTACAAAAAATGTCTTAATGATCTGGATAACCACAATGATGTGATCACTCACCTAGAGCCAGACATCCTGGAAGGTTAAGTCAAGTGGGCCTTAGGAAGCAGTGCTATGAAAAAAGCTAGTGGAGGTGATGGAATTCCAGCTGAGCTATTTCAAATCTTAAAGGACAATACTGTTAAAGTGCTCCACTTAATAGGCCAGCAAATATGGAAAATTCAGCAGTGGCCACGGGACTGGAAAATATCCTTTTTCATTCCAGTGCCAAAGAAGGGCAATGGCAAAGAATGTCCAAACTGCAGCACAATTGCTCTCAGTTCACATGCTAGCAAGGTAATGCTAAAAATCCTTAAGGTGAGACTTGAACAGTTCGTGAACCAAGAATTTCCAAACGTACAGCTGGATTTGCAGAAGAACCAGAAATCAAACTGCTGACATCTGCTGGATCAGAGATAAAGCAAGGGAATCACAGCACAACATCTGCTTCTACCTCATTTACTGTGCTAGAGCCTTGGACTGTGGATCACAGCAAACTGGAAAATTCTTCAGGAGATGGGAATACCAGGCCACCATACCTGCCTCCTGAGAAACATGTTTTCAGTTCGAGAAGCAACAGTTAGAACCAGACATGGAACAACAGACTGGCTCAAAATTTGGAAAGGAGTATGACAAGGCTATATATACTGTCACCCTAATTAACTAACTAATATGCAGAATGCATCATGCGAAATGCCAGGCTGGATGAAGCACAAGCTGAATTCAATTTTGCTGGTAGAAATATCAGTAACCTCAGATATGCAGATGATACAACCCTAATGGGAGAAAGTGAAGAGGAACTACAGAGCCTCTTGATGAGGGTGAAAGAGGAGACTGAGAAAGCTGGCTTAAAATTCAAGATTCAAAAAACTAAGATCACGGCATACAAGTCCATCAGCTCATGGCAAATAGATGGGGAAACAATGTAAAGTGACTGACAGACTATTTCTTGGGCACCAGAATCACTGGCAGTGACTGCAGCCATGCATTAAAAGATGCTTGCTCCTTGGAAGAAAAGCTATGACAAACCTAGACAGTGTATTAAAAAGCAGAGATGTCACATTGCCAGAAAAGGTCTGTCTAGTCAAAGTTATGGTTTTTCCAGTAGCCATGTATGGGTGTGAGAGTTGGACCATAAAGAAGGCCAAGGAATTGATGCTTTTGAACTGTGGTGCTGGAGAAGCTCTTGAGAGTTCCTTGGACAGCAAAGAGATCAAACCAGTCAATCCTATGGGAAATCAACCCTGAATATTCATTGAAAGGACTGATGCTGAAGCTTCAAAACTTTGGCCACCCGATGTGAAATGCCAACTCATTGGAAAAGACTCTGATGCTGGGAAAGATTGAGCACAGGAGGACAAGGATGAGATGGTTGGGTAGCATCATTAACTCAATGGACTTGAGTCTGAGCAAACTCCAGGAGATGGTGAAGGAGAGGGAAGCCTGGCTTGCCGCAGTTCATTCGGTCATGACTGAGCGACTGAACAACAACAACAAATTTAAATTATAGGTGTAAACAGTCACTAGTAAAATAATACTCAACTTGGAGGCTTCAATAATATGTGAACCGTGAACTTCCAGATGTTCAGGCTGGATTTAGACAGGGAAGAAGAACCAGAGATCAAATTGCCAATACCCACTGGATCATTGAAAAACTGAGAAAGTTCCAGAAAAACATCTATTTCTGCTTTATTGACAATGCCAAAGCATTTGACTGTGTGGATCACAATAAACTGTGGAAAATACTTCAAGAGATGGGAATACCAGACCACCTGACTTGAGAAATCTGTATGCGGGTCAGGAAGCAACAGTTAGAACTGGACATGGAACAACAGACTGGCTCCAGATAGGAAAAGGAGTACGTCAAGGCTGTATATTGTCACCCTGCTTATTTAACTTATATGCAGAGGACATCATGAGAAACACTGGGCTGGAAGAAGCACAAGCTGGAATCAAGATTGCCGGGAGAAATATCAATAACCTCAGATATGCAGATGACACCACCCTTATGGCAGAAAGTGAAGAAGAACTGAAGAACCTCTTGATGAAAGTCAAAGAGGAGAGTGAAAAAGTTGGTTTAAAGCTCAACATTCAGAAAACGAAGATCATGGCATCTGGTCCCATCACTTCATGGAAATAGATGGGGAAACAGTGGAAACAGTGTCAGACTTTATTTGGGGGGGCTCCAAAATCACTGCAGATGGTGACTGCAGCCGTGAAATTAAAAGATGCTTACTCCTTGGAAGGAAAGTTATGACCAATCTAGACAGCATATTAAAAAGCAGAGACATTACTTTGCCAACAAAGGTCCATCTAGTCAAAGCTATGGTTTTTCTAGCATTCATGTATGGATGTGAGAGCTGGACCATAAAGCCGAGCACCAAAGACTTGATGCTTTTGAACTGTTGTGTTGGAGAAGACTCTTGAGAGTTCCTTGGACTGCAAACAGATCCAACCAGTCCATCCTAAAGGAGATCAGTCTTGAGCGTTCATTGGAAGGACTGATGTTGAAGCTGAAACTCCAATACTTTTGCCACCTGATGAGAAGAGTTGACTAATTTGAAAAGACCCTGATGCTGGGAAAGACTGAAGGTGGAAGGAGAAGAGGACAAGAGAGGATGAGATGGTTGGATGGCCTCACCGACTCAATGAACATGAGTTTGAGTAAACTCCAGGAGTTGGTGAAGGACAGGGAGGCCTGGCATGCTGCGGTTCATGGGGTCGCAAAGAGTTGGACGTGACTTAACTGAACTGAAACAATTGGGTGATCTGATGACATATTTAAAGACTTTAACAAGGAATATTGATAGCACAAAATATTTTAAACCTCTTCTTATTCAGGTTGTGTATGCAGGCCTTGCATACATATACTATGAATAGTTGGATTATTTGCCTAATGTAATATCAGAAGACAGCTGTGTTGATGGTTTTTTCCAGTGAAAAGTTTCAAAAAGGGTTTACAAAATTATAGAAGGTGACACTATAATAATTTTATTCTAGGATGCATACTTCTTTATATTTCAATGTGTATGACATCAGAATGTTTTACGATTGCTCTCTGAGTTGAAGTTGCTTTCTTTTGGAAAGAATTTGTTCTTAACTTCTGCCAGACACATGAGTCCCTACTAAGCTGATACCTCCCTGAAGTTTTGTCTGAAGTTTTAGTCCACCTTGTTGCTGTGAATTCAAAAAGTAAACCTTCAGGAGGATCAACTTTGTGGTTCAAGGAGTAAAACAGGGAAGTTTCATTGCTATGGAATTAATTTATCCTTTGTGCCCACACTGAAAAGTTCTGGTTTGATGCTGGGACCCTATATTATTGTTCATTTGGGGCAATTTTTCTAAGCAATACATAACAAAATGGTGCCTTCTATATTCTGTGACATCTTAGACTTGATACAATTTAATAATTTATCAAAGTTAGGGATTTATTTTTTTTAAGGACTGATATCAGCTCATTTATCAAATCTTAAGGCTTCTTTTGGGGCCAAATGTTCAGATTCATAGCTGGATTTTCTATATGTTTAAAAGAAGCTAAAGCATAGACCAGATTAGCAGTGCTACAAAATACTAAATTTACAGCTTTAAAGACCATAAAGATGACACTGCCAAAGATATTTTACGAAATTTTAGAACCATTTTGAATCCAACCAAGACGTAAATTGATATGAAGTAGCTGTAGAAATAATGAAGAAGATTGGACTCAAAGAACATTCTACTGTGGGTTATTGGAATGGAAATGCATGTATGTAGAACAGTCAAGAGAACTAATTCAATGATGGCATTACATAGAAGTTAGAACAAAACTATTTTGAAGATTCAAAAATTTAAGATGATGTTAATTTTTAAAATTGTTACTGCTGGTATAACTTTTTACTTTCTGGACATGTAGATCAGCTTGTTTAACAAAGAAGGAAGAATGAGAGGTACCTTAAAAGTAAATTGACTCAACCACTCATGTTCTTGAATGCAAAATCAAACTCCAATTTTGAGCACAATAGTTATTTTAGGGAAGGGAACATATTGGAGGTTTCTCGTTAGCATTGTGTATGAGGTGTGAGTGGGAAGACAAGAAGATCTGCCAGCACAGCTATATTTAGGGTTTTGTACTGAAATTTCCCTAGGCAAAAGGCCACCGCTGATGCGGGAGAGTGTGCTGGACCAAAGGGAAGTGGAGCTGGATTATTCTGTCATCCAGGCCAGCTCATCATTAGTGCTTCTTTACAAGAGAGGGAACAGAGCACTGAGTGAGTGCGAAAGGTTTCATCAAGAGTGAAATTTCTTCCACCTTAATTCTGAGCTGTTTTATATAGTCTCTCTATGAAAATCTCCAGGATATGTAAAATATAGAGTGTTACAGAATATGTTTACCATTACAGCTGGAACTAATCGTCCTGAAGTGAATAATTTGGCTTCAGGTCATTTAGCAGTTTTCTTGAAAAGATATATCATATCTTTATATGTTTCCACATGACTACATATATTTTACTCAATGTGAGATGTGACATTAGCAAGACAACATACATGATTTAACAGGGCTGAGCTCTGGATTTCTGCCCATTTTACTTTCAAAGACTGACATCACCTATTCTAAGATAACTCACTGATTCCTAATGGTAAGACCCAATCTGACCATATGGGAATGTCTGACTTAAGTTTCCAAACATTTGAAATTCACTGTAATCTATGGTGTATATTTTTTATGTTTGGTCAGTTAGTAAGACAAGCAGACAAGGAATAAAGAGGCCTTCAAAAAAGGAATGTTTTTACTGCTGTAGAGCTTAAACTATTTTGCCATTTCCTCCCATATATCACAAGCATCTACTTGGGGTTGTTTTTATACAAACACACACACACACACCCCAGGTAACACTGAAACTCAGCAATTATTTTTCTCTCCCTATAGTATGCATTCATACTGAAGAATCAGGAGAAAAAATTATTCACATTCATTCTAACTTTCTATAACTAAGCAATTTCATATTCCCAAAGTTTACAGGCTGCCACTCTAATTTCATGAAAACGTAACCTTAAAATCTGAAGCACTTTCCGAAGTCCATACACTCAACAGTCAACAATATTTATTTATCCATTGCCTCACTTAAATAAATATGACTTTGGTCAGCTTTTCCTTGTATATATGTACATTCATAATTCCAGAATACATATCATTTTGAAAAAACACTTAACTGAGTTTATGAAGGGACTGAATTGCTAAACAAATGAATATATTGGTAAGATATATGTGTGTGTGTGTGTGTGTGTGTGTATATATATATATAAAATTCTTTAACAATCTTCAAACATAGCATGGTATCCTATGTAAAGTGGTTTGTAATTATAATTTATTAGTTAATTGTTTGGTTTACAATATTTCTTAAGAAAGATTCTACTTCTGAATACAACGCTGTTACTAACAATGTATTACAAATCATTTTCAACAATAAATAACAAATGCTGTTTAGATCAAATCTCTACTGATTAACAGAAATAATACTATTCTATAGCTTGAAATGTTTAGATCATTCATTCAACAAATATTTGTTCAATGAATATCTACAACAGTCACAATATTGCATCTGTTATAACTAGAGATAAAAAACTGAGCAAAATAGCAAGTTTATATTGTCATGGAGACTAAATTTCATAGGAAATGAGCTCTAGTTATATCACCTTGTTTCATTTACTTCTAGTTAGTATCATTAGTCTTTCCATATTTAAGAAAAGTGAAAAAGTGAAAGCGTTAGTCCCTTAGTCATTCAGTAGTGTCCAACTCTTTGCAACCCCCTGGGACTGTGAAACACAAGGCTCCTTTGTCCATTGAATTCTTCAGGCAAGAATACTGGAGTGGGTTGCCATTCCCGTTCTCCACGGGATCTTCCCAACCCAGGGATCGAACCTGGGTCTCCTACATTGCTGGTAGGTTCTTTACTGTGTGAATAACGAGGGAAGCCCATATCTAAGCAAATAAACTCTTTAATATAAGGAATTAATATTTCATAATACTGAATTGCAGAAAAGCTGATTATCATGATTCAGTATTTCTATGTGACATAGATAAATGGAAGATGAGGGAATATTTTGTTGTCCAACTGAAATATGCCATCTGAAAAATTTAATGAGGGTGTGCCAACAATGTGCTAAACCATATAAAGGCAAAAACTTGTTAGGTAGGATGAGCAACAAGGGGAGGTCTGGCTGAAAACTGACCTCTAAACTCCATCCCAGACACACCCAGGAGAGCTCACAGCCTACAAGATAATTACAGAGACTTTTCAGCTCCTGCACAGGTGCCTTAGGCACAGAGTGGATACAAAATAATCAAAGGAGCTTAAGTAACCTTAGAGAAGGCAGTTTGGAGCCCATAATGGGCTTATGAATATTTTACATCTAATTATAACAGACTGAATTATGTGAAGACATATGGGAAGTCATAAACAACACAGCCTGCTGTGTTGTAACTTGGAATTGTCAATTGGCCTTGAGCATATGCCCTCTGCATTCCCTTTCATTGACTGGTGGTGAGTATAAGCCCTACTTTGCACTGGGCATAACCAAAAGGAGCAGACTGGGAGTACAAAAGGGGGAAGCCAAGAGGAATGGAAAGGAAGGAGGAAGAGAACTCCTTTTGGGGTAAGCCTGCTCACACGTCTTAGGAGTGTCTGTCTAATCAAGTATCTGTCTGCTTGAACTGACTGAGCTCTAACTTGTCAGTTGTTTTTAACCCTTTAGTCCAATGCTCAAAATTTTTGTTGTGATGAAACACAACAAAGAACTGAGAAGAGATGAACTGAGGAAGAGAAATAAACCAACCTGACATTCTGAAAAATTTAATGAGAGTGTGCATCAACAATGTACTAAATCTGTATAAACACAAAAATTCTTCCTCTTATCTAGTGGCATTTTTTTCTTCATAATGAGAACAGTAACAGATAGGAAAGCAAATAAACAGAGAAGAAAATTTTATAAGCAAAATGGATTCAAAATATAGGTTCAATATGAGTCAACCTATCTCCTAGTATTGGCATCTCCAAACGACCTTGTAGGCATTCACAAACCACACAGCAATGTATGTAGGATACACAACAAGGACCTTCAGAAAGGCAACCAGGTTTTTGAATGTTGTACAACATGTTTTCTTTCTTAACAATTACGACCCATGAAAGGACCCAGAGACCCCCACAGAGACTGTGACAGAACTGTGTCTGAGCGTCTCTTGTGGAGGAAGGGTCAGCAGTGGCCTGCTGCAGGGGCAGGGCCTCTGGGTGCAGCAGACCTGGGTATGGCATAAGCCCTTCTGGAGGAGGTCACCACTAACCCCACCATAGAGCTGCCAGAACTTACACAGGACTGCGAATTAGACTCTTAGAGGGCACAACAGAACCCTGTGTGCACCAGGACCCAGGAAAAAGGAGCAGCGACCCCACAAGAGACTGACCCAGACTTGCCCACGAGTGTCCAGAAGCCTCCAGTGGAAGCATGGGTTGGCGGTGGCCTGCTGCAGGGCTGGGGGCACTGAGTGTGGCAGTGCATGCATGGGACCTTTTGAAGGAGGTTGCCATTATCTTCATTACCTCCACAGTAGTTTGGCCCCAGGTAAATAACAGGGAGGGAACACAGCTCCACCCATCAACAGAAAATTGGATTAAAGATTTACTGTAAGCCTCTTATCCTTTTCCATCAGAGGGCAGACAGACTGAAAACCACAATCACAGAAAACTAACCAATCTGATCACATGGACCACAGCCTTGTCTAAGTCAGTGAAACTAAGAGCCATGCCATGTAGGGCCACCCAAGACAGACGGGTCGTGGTGGAGAGTTCTGACAAACAGGTCCCCTGGAGAAGGGAATGCAAATCACTTCAGTATTCTTGCCTTGAGAACCCCATGAAAAGGCAAAAAGATAGAGGACACCGAAAGATGAACTCCCCAGGTTGGTAGGTACCCAATATGCTACTGGAGATCCTTGAAGAAATAACTCCAGAAAGAATGAAGAGATGGAGTCATATCAAAAACAACACCCAGTTGTGGATGTGACTGGTGATAGAAGCAAAGTCCGATTCTGTAAAGAGCAATATTGCATAGGAACCTGGAATGTTAGGTCCATGAATCAAGGCAAACTGGAAGTGGTCAAACAAGAGATGGCAAGATTGAATGGCAACATTTTAGGAATCAGAGAACTAAAATGGACTGGAATGGATGAATTTAACTGAGATGACCATTATATCTACTACTGTGGGTAAGAATCCCTAAGAAGAAATGGAGTAGCCATCATAGTCAACAAGAGTCCAAAATGCAGTACTTGGATGCAGTCTCAAAAACAACAGAAAGATATCTGTTTGTTTCCAAGGCAAACCATTCAATATCACAATCATTCCAAGTCTATGCCTCGACGAGTAATACTGAAGCTGAGGTTGAAAGGTTTCATGAAGACCTACAAGAATTTCTAGAACTAACACCTAAAAAAGATGTGCATTTCATTATAGGGGACTGGAATGCAAAAGCAGGAAGTCAAGAAACATCTGGAGTAACAGGCAAATTTGGCCTTGGAGTAAAGAATGAAGCAGGGGAAAGGCTAACAGAGTCATAGAAAACACTCTCTTCCAACAACACAACAGAAGACTCTACACATGGACATCACCAAATGGTCAATATCGAAATCAGATTAATTATATTCCCTGTAGGCAAAGATGGAGAAGCTCTATACATTCAGCAAAAACAAGACTGGGAGCTGACTGTGGCTCAGATCATTAACTCCTTATTGCCAAATTCAGACTTAAATTGAAGAAAGTAAGGACAACCACTAGACCATTCAGGTATGACCTAAATCAAATCCCTTATGATTATACAGTGGAAGTGCGAAATAGATTCAAAGGATTAGATCTGATAGAGTGCCTAAAGAACTATGGACGGAGGTTCATGACATTGTACAGGAGACAGGGATCAAGACCATTCCCAGGAAAAAGAAATGGAAAAAGCAAAATGGCTGTCTGAGGAGGTCTTACAAATAGCTGTGAAAAGAAGAGTAGCAAAAAAGCAAAGGAGAAAAGGAAAGATATACCCATTTGAATGCTGAGTTCCAAAGAATAGCAGGGAAAGATAAAAAAGCCTTCCTCGGTGATCAGTGCAAAGAAATAGAGGAAAACAACAGAATGGAAAAGACTAGAGATCTCTTCAAGAAAATTAGAGATAGCAAGGGAACATTTCATGCAAGGTGAAGTGAAGTCGCTCAGTTGTGTCCGACTCTTTGCGACCCCGTGAACTGTAGCCCAGCAGGCTCCTTCGTCCATGGGATTCTCCAGGCAAGAATAAAGATGGGCTCAATAAAGGACAGAACTGGTAGGGACCTAACAGAAGCAGAAGATATTAAGAAGAGGTGATATAAATACACAGAAGACTATACAAAAAAGATCTTCACAACCCAGATAATCATGATGGTCTGATCACTCATCTAGAGCCAGACATCCTGGAATGTGAAGTCAAGTGGGCCTTAGAAAGCAACACTACTTAGGAAACTAGTGGAAGTGATGCAATTCCAGTTGAACTACTTCAAATCCTAAAAGATGATGCTGTGAAAGTGCTGTACTCAACATGCCTTCAAAGTTAAAAAAACTCAGCAGTGGCCACAGGACTGGAAAAGGAAAGTTTTCATTCCAATCCCAAAGAAAGGCAATACCAAAAATGCTCAAACTACCACATGAGTGTACTCATCTCACATGCTAGCAAACAATGCTCAAAATTCTCCAAGCCAGGCTCCAAAAGTACGTGAACCATGAAATTCCAGATGTTCAAGCTGGATTTAGAAAAGACAGAGGAACCAGAGATCAAATTGCCAATATCTGCAGGATCAATGAAAAAGTGAGGGAGTTCCAGAAAAACAGCTATTTCTGCTTTATTTACTATGCCAAAGCCTTTGACTGTATGGATCACAATAAACTGTGGAAAATTCTTAAAGAGATGGGAATACTAGACCACCTGACCTACCTCTTGAGAAATCTGTATACAGGTCAGGAGGGAACAGTAAGAATAGGACATGGAAAAATAGACTGGTTCCAAAAATGTCAAGGCTGGTTATTGTCACCGTGCTTATTTAACTTATATGCAGAGTATATGTAACAGTGTACACAAGAAATGCTGAGCTGGTTGAAGCAGAAGCTGGAATCAAGATTGCTGGAAAAAATATCAATAACCTCAGATATGCAGATGACACCACTCTAACGGCAGAAAGCAAAAAAGAACCAAAGAACCTCTTGATCAAAATGAAAGAGGAGTGTGAAAAAGTTGGCTTAAAACTCAACATGCAGAAAACTAAGATTATGGCATCTGGTCCCATCACTTCATGGCAAATAGATGGGGGAATCAGTGGAAACAGTGATTTTTCGGGCTCCAAAATCACTGCAGATGGTGACTGCAGCCATGAAATTAAAAGACGCTTCCTCCTTGGAAAAAAAGTTATGACTAACCTAGACAGCATATTAAAAAGCAGAGGCATAACTCTGCCAACTAGGTCTGTCTAGTCAAGGCTATGGTTTTTCCAGTAGTCATATACTGATGTGAGAGTTGGACTATAAAGAAAGCTGAGGGCTGAAGAATTGATGGTTTTGAACTTGGTGCTGGAGAAGAAAGGAGATCCAAGCAGTCCATCCTAAAGGAAATCAGTCCTGAATATTCACTGGAAGGACTGATATTGAAGCTGAAACTGCAATACTTTTGCCACTCTATATGAAGAACTGATTCATTTGAAAAGACCCTGTTGCTGGGAAAGATTGAAGGCGGAAGGAGAATGGAACGACAGAGGATGAGATGGTTGGATGGCATCATCGACTCAATGGACATGAGTTTGAGTAAACTCTGGGAGTTAGTGACGGACAGGGAGGCCTGGCGTGCTGCAGTCCATGGGATCACAATGAGTCGGACATGACTGAGCGACTAAACTGAACTGAACTGAATTACCCATGAATATTCTTTACACAGAATTAGCAGATCAAGTTCAAGTAATTGATAAAAACAGTAAGCCTTCTTTTAAGATTAATGCAAAAGGCACCAAAAAAGTCAATAGGATAATTATGGATAATAGGATATTAATAGGATAATTAGTTAAGTTAGTAGGATAATTATGTCAAATTACACATAATATGTTTACAGTTGATATTTTAGCCATTTTTAATTGAGCTGTTCATAAGCAGTGATGTCATTGCTGAGTTTTCCCAGCAGAGGGAAGCATAGCCTAATTAATTTTGTTTTCTGTAAAGGGCTGAAGTGGGATGAATGGGATATACTACAATTTTACTTCATTTTAAATAAAGACTGGTTGATATTTCATCATTAAATAAGCAACTTGACATCTTTTATAAAGCACAAAATGAACTTGATCTAAAATCCCCCGATTCAGGGGAATATCCTACTGGTACATCAGTGTGAAGACATCCAAACTAACTTTTACTTGAGTAGGATACTCAGTCATAATGTACTGGGTCTATACTATCAGCATATAAATGAAAAATTTGCATGGCTGAGTTTAAGACTACACTTTCTCCTTGGATATATTTAAATGAATATATTTGCTGCCTACTACTCAGGTTGCAACTATATATTAAAGCATATACTTAAACCTGACTTCTTTTGGTTAACATTTGAAAATTGAGCATGAAGTCTCATAAGGGTCTAATATCTTGAACTTATCATACCTACATTAATAAAACATAATTCAGTGCTTTGTGTTCACTATAATTTTCTTCCACAAGATGTTCTTTCTCTTCAGTTGCACTTCTCTGAGTATTCTGGCAGGGGGGTATAACTTGTAAGCACATGTATTGCTGCTTTTGGTTTTACCCTAGTGCTAGCAGGTTGAAAGATTAAAAATGTAACTTACCATGGTGTTGTAAGTCTGAACAGTGGGTCAATGGATCTCCATTTCTTATATCTTGTCGTCTCGTGCGTCTAAAACAATTATATTTAAAAGGCATTACTGTATCTCTGTTCTTTCTTGGGGATTTGTTGTAAGAATCAAGAAGAATCAAAATCAAAGATCCCAGGAGTTTATTAGAAGAGATGAATCTATATATGACTAAAAGAGTTTTTAAAGCAGTTCATTATACCTCTAAGAGAAGTCTCCAAGATGATCAAACGGAAAATAGTATCTAAATGCACTAAATAAATAACAATGCATTAAAAGTCTTTTAAGGTATTGATAACAAGAAATTCATGGGTTCTTTTGCTACTGAATGTCAATCAATAAGAACCTAACATCTAAAAAATTCAAAATTCCTAATACCTTAATTCTGAGGAAAAAATACAAAATATAGAATAGCAACCCATTTATTCAATGAATAGAATTAAACACTTTTTCCCCTAATTACTAATGAAGGAGTAAGATTGAAAATTAAAAATCATATGAATTTTTGTCTTAATATTTATACAAAATTCCTTAAATTAATTTTTGTTAAACTATAGTATTAAGACAAAGAATTATATTGTAATTTAGTCTGTAATTTTTCTTTTTGGTTGCTATATCAACCTTTTGTAATAAAACATTTCTTTTATGATTACATAGTTATGACTGCAAACCAATTTACTTCTGAAGTGAATAAAAGGACAAAACAACAACAGATATTAAAGAGCAAGTCTCCTTTTATAGAGGAAGGTGAGAGAGAAGACGAACTTACCTCTAAAAGAAAAGCAAATTTGCTATAAAACTGAAATTAAATTCTCCTGCATTCTACTGTTCAGATACTGTTTGTTATAGTTCATTCTGGGCACCTTCTCTCTACAATTTGCTAAAGGTTAACTGGGAATAAGGAGGTTGTCTCCAACCATTATGGTGCAAACAAGGTGTGTAGTTCAAGTAAAAGGCTAAAAATGGAGACTGCTTATGTGTAACTGGGGAAAAGACTGGGGACACTTGCCCAGCTGTACATTGCATCTGTTTTAATGGGTATTGTCTTGCTGCAAAGTTAGTTACCAGCACTGAAAAAAGTTCTCACAAACGCCACTGAGAACTGAAACATGGAATTTGTTACTGTATTCATAAATTTAGAAGTCCCAAGTATTTATAAATTTCTATTTGTAGTATTGGTGACACTATCAAACAGATGGTGCACATTTCAAAATTGAGCCAACAAAAGAACTTGTGAAACACGAACCACAAAGCATTTGGGACGGAAGTTTTTTTTACTGCCATTTAAGCTTTTGAAAAATGCCATCACAAAGAATATATAAATTGTAAGGCCTCTAAACATCCTTTTCAAAGACACATGAAATTGGATTAGGTAAAATCTTCAAGGTACAACAAAAACATGTTAATTGCAATTCCTTCAATCTTGGATACTAAGTATGCAGTAAACATTCCAAATATATACTAATATCCATGTTTTAACTTATTACAGATTTAGTTATAATGTTATTTTTATATTATTTTTCATTACGAAAAGCTTAAAATTCAAATGAATTATTACTAAATTAGGCAATGTTATACATTTCACATGGAATGAAATTAATACACATTTTTAGTTCAAACTGGGCTTCCCTGGTGGCTCAGAGGTTAAAGCGTCTGCCTGGAATGTGGGAGACCTGGGTCCGACCCCTGGGTTGGGAAGATCCCCTGGAGAAGGAAAGGCAACCCACTCCAGTACTCTTGCCTGGAGAATCTCAATGGAGGGAGAAGCCTGGTAGGCTACAGTCCATGGGGTCGCAAAGAGTTGGACATGACTGAACGACTTCACTTTCACTTTTCACTTGCATGCTTTAGAGAAGGAAATGGCAACCTACTCCAGTATTCCTGCCTGGAGAATCCCAGGGACAAGGGAGCCTGATGGGCTGCCGCCTATGGGGTTGCACAGAGTCGGACACGACTGAAGCAACTTAGCAGCAGTAGAGCTAAATGATTTAAGAAGCATAAATCCTTTATCATAATTAATTTTACTGCTGTAACAAGATCATATTGCTATTTATTAGTATATTCAGGGTTTCTTTGATCAGTAACACATTATCTCCACACTAAGTTTTTGTTTTAAATTAAAACTTCCAATGAAGTGGATAGATACATGTGAGTAATACAAATAGGTTGTTTCAATTCTGAATACTGGAGGCTTAAGAAAATTGAGTATTTAGTAAATGGAATAGGTTGATACATTTATATTTAATATCATTATTAACAAGGTAACTGTGTTTTAACCTATATGGACTGAATATATGAAAGTTTTAAGTTGTAGATAATGTAATACTACAGTCAATGTTATCTAATGTGTAATCAAAATGTTTAGTTTAGATATGTGAGTTATTTCTTTTCCCTAATATTTTCTAAAACATTTAAAATGATCCAAATGTTGTAGAACACATCTCACTAGCAATGAAAAATGTCATGTTCACAGCTTCTTGTAAAACATTAGCTACAATAAAAAACAAAGCAAAGTTTACTGCCCCTGTAATGTATCAGTGTAATAATACTAATTTCTATTAAATGTTTCAACAGGTTTTGTGCATACCATTAATCTTTAGGTTTATATTAGTAAGCATTGTATGTTACTTTTTTCTATCATTGCTTGTTTCTTAAATACTGGTGAACAGGTAGCCTTGAGTGAGTAGTAAAGAATACATTGAAATGATTATTTTGCCAAATTAAGATGGTGTTTTTGTTTTCTAAAACAAAAGTAAACCAAGTTTGTGTAGAAGTTTAGGATATATCTAAGAGTTCCCTGAATTGTAACACCTTGCTTTATACACAGAAATAAAGAGATGATGTACTTATATGAAGAAGCTGTTCCAAAAATGAAATCAGATAAGATAAATGTCAAACAGTGTATTTCTTTCTAATAGTCCTCCTACCTCTTTGCAGTAGGAAAATAGCGAGAGCATGAGGAGCCATCCCAGGCACAGTAAGGGTCTCGGGCAAGGCAGCACTCTGCACAGGCTTTCCCGTAAATATCACATCTGTGTAAAGGGAGTTGTGTGACCCCCGTGGTAGAGCCAATATATAGTTGTTGCTGTGGAAAGAGTTTACTGTTATGACAAAAATTACCTTGTTTTTAAAATATCTTTTTCCTTAAAAAAAAAAAAAAAGAAAATGTTATACTTTGGCAAGCATACATTCATCTTTGTGGGTTTAAAATATTTCATTTCTGGTAATTTTTTCAAAGGCCTGACAGAAAATGCAACCATCTAAAATACAGCAAGGTCGAAATCCATATATTTGACTGAAACAGGTATATTTTATAAGGGAAGATGAAGGAAGACAGTAGTAGTTACATGTCAATTAAATCTCATGAAAATTAAAAAAAAAATTTAAATGACATTACTGAGCAATGAAAAGTTCAAACCTTCAGTTTGCTCTTAGCTTGCTTCTTAAAATTCTGCTGTTTATAATTTGATTAACCAGATTACCTACCCTGCCATGTATTCTGATTGGTTTTGAGGCAGGGATCTTTTGCTTTTGACTCTTGGGGACTTTCAGTTTAGGTTTGCCCTCCCATAAGAAGGGAAGGGGTAAAGTTTGGTGCTTACATTGGTAAGAAGCTTTGCTCAATTGTAATCATCTTGCCTTTGCACTGCCTCCAGAAGACTACTTTAAACACAAGTACTCAATTTACTTCCCACTCAAAGGTCATCGTATAGGGGAATCAAGTACACACTAGTCGGTGCCATGGACTTGAACAAAAAGCTCAAACGTCAAAAAGGCGGGATACTGGGCATCAACATATCTGGATTCTAGGTCTTGCCTGACATTAACTCTCTGTTGATCTTGGGCTATTCACATAATTTTCCTAAGACTTAACTTCCTTATTCATAAGATAAGCATGGTTCACTAGAGATTCAAAGAATGCATCCAAATAAAACATCTATGCTGGCGTTATTCTCAATGAATTTGAAGTTATCAAAGGAGCCAGAATTGGAGGGAAAAAAGCTTTCTAGCAGCGATCAGTTTAGGTTTTCGATACAAGTTAAAAAATACCTTTAACAAAGTTGCCCAATGTAGCATATCAGTTGTAACTTTATGTAAACACAAAATTAAATACAAATAAAACTGTTTTGTGATTGTTCTATATTTTACTGTCAATATATAGTAAACTATATACTATACTAGCACCCTTTTCTTGTACTAGATGATTGAATAATTATAATAAATATTAAATAAATGTGAAAATTTTTATGTACTTAAACATGATAGTACATATAAAAAAGACCTCAAAAGTGTATTTTAATTTCTCCACTATAGAAAAGAATAGTTACAGAAAAGCCCATCTTGGAACCATGGCGTGCTCTTTTAGTATTATAAGCTGCCTATCAGTAAGCAATGAATATAATTAAAATCGCATTTCTAGTTGGCTTTCAAAGATGGACTACATATAGCAGATATGGTTGAATGAAGATAAAGTATCTATCAGAACCTAAGAAATTATTGACGGTAAGGAGCATTTTATAGAAAATAATTATATGCTTAAAGCTAACCAACATACTTATATGCTAACACAAAACAGGGAAAAGAAAGGGGGAAGAAATAATACAATAAAAACTAAACTATTATGGAGGTAGTAATCCTGATAAATATTACTTATTCCATTTCAGTAAAATGAAGAATATTTATTTTAAATAATATTCCAGTATAGTATATGGAATATGGTATACATTACAGATGTTCAATTTCTCAGTATATTCACCTTGTATTTTTATGTTGAAAGATGCTACAAACCACAGCAAATTAAGAAATGATAGTTAAAGTCTCTGGGAGTAAGATGAAATATTATTAAGCCTTTTTGTTGAAAAGCAAAGAAAGAAAATGAATCTGATTTGCACCCCTCTTATAGCATCTACAGAACCTGCATGTGATAATATTTCTCAAATTATTATTAACTGTTAACAGAGAACTTAACTAATGCAAAGAACTTTTCCCCCTCCTATTATTTCTCTCTTCCAAAAGCATCTTTAAAAAATGAACTTAGATTGTATAGGGAGGAGGGAGAGGGTGAAATGTATGGAGAGAGTAACATGGAAACTTACAATATCATATGTAAAATAGACAGCCACTGGGAACCTGCTATATGCCTCAGGGAACTCAAACAGGGGCCCTGTGACAATCTAGAAGGGTGGGATGGGGAGGGAGATGGTAGGGAGGTTCAGGAGGGAGTGGGCATGGTGTACCTATGGCTAATTCTTGTTGATGTTTGACAGAAAACCAAAAAATTCTGTAAAGCAATTATCCTTCAGTTAAAAAAAATTAAGTGGCAGAAAAAAGAAGGCAAGAAATCTCAGTGTGATAAAAAAATGAAACAAGCATAATATTTAAACAATAAATTAGTCACTAGGAGTCGGACATGACTGAGCAACCTCACTTTCACTTTTCACTTTCTTGCATTGGAGAAGGAAATGGCAATCCATTCCAGTGTTCTTGCTTGGAGAATCCCAGGGACAGGCGGTGGGGGTGGGGCGGTGGTAGTGGGGGTTGCTGGTGAGCTGCCATCTATGGGGTCGCACAGAGTCGGACACGGACACGACTGAAGCGACTTAGCAGCAGCAGCAGCAGTATCTAGAAGCCTGTCTGACACTGGTGAATGTAAGATATGCCAAACCATATACTGTGGACATAACTATTTAAAAAGTGATTGAACAAGTTGGTCATACAAAAGAAAAAGACTTCTATGTTTGACCAATAACTTTTAAGAAACATGAAAGAACTTTATACTTATAGATTTCTATGAATATGGCATTGAGTAATAAAGGAGTTCTTATACAAATAATACATTCTACATCTGTTAGATCCCTTTGGCTGAAAATCAGAGAAATAATACCTGAGAAAAATATGAAATGAAAAATATGGCAACTGAAATCATTGTAATGATAACCTAAAGTGTGATAAAATGGCAAAATTTTAATACAATCAATGTAGTTTTCATTTTATAATTATTCTGCTGTACTATTAATGACTTGCAAATAAATTATGCCATCTAAATGAAATGTAGGGGAGGCTTGCAGGCACCATTGAGCATAATCCAGTAACCAGCAAATAACCTGATGTGCTTTTTCTGCCCAATTTAACATCACCACAGGCTTTCTCACTATCCTTCCTAATAAGTTGCAGGTCATAAGCAGGTTATGAGTCCATTTATCCAGAAAATTAGTTGCAACATGTTTGTCCCTCTTGATACTATTGCCTCACTTTTAAAATTTCCACAAGCATAAATGAAATTGACTCACGTCTGAAGGAAGTCAAACTCCAGTAATGGAAAATGAAGGCTAGAGTTACTGTCTTCTAACCTAGTATTTTAGGTTGACAAATTGTTTTTGTTTTTTGGTAAAATGTGCTGCATTTAATGGGCCATTCTTAAGGTAGGTCAGAAAGAGATAGTTTACAAAACTGAATGCAATTTAATTAAGACTGACAAAGTCCAGCAGAGAATAAATAGATAGTTTTAAAAATCATTACAGGAAAGAATATCCCAGTCTAGCTACCATCCTGGAACTCCCCGGATTTCCTTGCCAACATTTGACAGTTTTTAGATTACAAGAACAGGTGAACACATACTTATGAAGTATAAGATGACAGTATCAGGTCAATAATATCTGCACTCTGGATTTCTCTAAATATCTTGGAGATTATCAATGTATTTTAATACAAATGTGTTGAAAAGGTATCTACTAAGTTTTACTAGCACGGTATTTTAGCATCTTGTATGACAAAAAATGGCATGGTTAGAGATAAAACATGCAAGCAAGATCTGCCATCAGAAATAAGATCTGCCAAATCAATCTCATATTAAACAATTTTGTGTGTAAGTTTTCACTTCAGAGAGTGAGAAGCTCCCAACTACTTTTTGACTATTTCTCCTAGGTTATTTAATAATTAATCTCAAATCAGGATCCAAGTCATTTTTTTAAAGTTAACTTTGATATACTTATAGAAAGGCTAGGTAACACTTTTGCAGAAAAGATAACTCATTTGAAGTTAAAATCATATTTGCTTTGCCATTATCATTGAGCATTTAGAATCCATTTACATTTCGTAAGAGTCCTGCCAAAGCATTCATTCAACAGGAATGAGAAGACTATTAACATGCTGTCCTCAAGCTTTGAATTCGAAGAGTTTAATAATTTATCATTTGCAGGGACTGTTTTGCTGTTTCCCTTTTTATTTAGCCAAACTAAATGTTTTCTCTAGCACATGATACTACTGAAAACGTAAAATTAACTAAGTCAAAATTCTCCAAAAATATACTGCCCAGTGCATGATTTTATTAGCCTGTATAATACAGTTTGTTTACACATGTAAATTAAATTATACATTTATTTGTATTCCAAAACATTCACCCATGTTATTTCAGAGGATATACAGATGAAAATATGAGTTATTACTGAGGAAATTATGTTACAATGGCCAAGAAGGAAATACTATAAATGAAAATCTACAACAAATACTGATCTAAGAGGGTTTCCCTGGTGGCTCAGCGCTAAAGACTCCATCTGCAATGCAGGAGCCTCAGGAGATCTAGGTTCAATCCCTGGGTTGGGAATATTCCCTGGAGAAGGAAATGACAACCCACCCTAGTATTCTTGCCTGGAAAACCCATGGACAGAGGAGTCTGGTGGGCTCTAGTACCTAGGGTCGCAAAGAGTTGGAGAGGACTGAAGTGACATTGCATGCGTGTGATCCAATAAATATATTTATAGGACATATATGTGTGCAAGGGTGCTAACCTGCTTCAGTCGTGCCCCACTCTCTGCGACCGGATGGACCACAGCCTGCCAATCTACTCGGTCTGTGAATTCTCCAGGCAAGAATACTGGAGTGGGTTGCCACGCCCTCCTCCAGGGGATCTTCCCGACCTAAGGATCCACCCTGCCTCTCTTACAGGCTCCTGCATCGGTAGGCGGTTTCTTTACCACTAGCACCACCTGGGAAGCCCAGGAGACATATATGAGACTGGTCAAAAGCATGAGGGCAATGAAATTATCTTTAGTTTTCATTCTGCTATTTATAGTAAGACTATTTTTTTTCCACTTGCGTTTTGAACAACTGTTAATAAACCTATAAAATTTGATGGATCATAAATATATTTATCTATTTGAAACAAAGTTAACAAAACATAGATTAGCAGTTGTAATGTATAATGTTATTACCTGCTTAGTGGAAAGCTCCATTGCCGAAATAGTAGTTGGTTCCTAAAGAAGAAAAAAAGAAAATGTGAGATGTTCAGTCAATTAGAAAAGTTACAGAATGCCAACATAAACTTTCAGAAAGATAACTTCAGTGCCTACAAGAAGCAATATAATTGGGAAAAAGAAATGTGAAAGAAATTGCATAGATAAGTGTGCGGCACTTGCGTGTGTGGAGCAGACAATAAGTGCATCTTCCAATTAAAGACCATCAAGAACATACCTGTGGATCAAATTGGGTGGACTGCTCACTATGATAAAGGAGACTGTGGGGAGACTCAGTAAGAGAGAGATGGAAAGGACTTAATACATTTTGGACTTGTGTTTAGGTGATTTGAGGGAGTTCCAGGAAGCAGGGTTTCGCTTTATATTGGATGCTGTCACAAAGCAAAGGTAATTCTATGATTAGGTATCTTCATAAGTTTTATTTAGAAGGAGGAAAATACAGAATGAAACTAGAGCAGTTATTGGGAAAGTAGCAATCACTAGGGCAGATAGGGAGACTGTTCATTTTTATGGTTTGGACAATGTTGATGTTCTTTTCTGTGTTCAGACATGATTACAGAATGGACTTGTTACTGTTTTGGTTTATCACAGTCTGAGAATAGCCCCGTCTGATCTTGCTCTGTGAAAATTTGTATGTTCAACTGGAGAACACTGTGGCTGAGGTGAGAATGTCAGACCGGTTCCTAATAGCACCAAGGATGAGCTGAGGGTATAGAGCTGTTGTCCAGCTGTCAAGAACTGTAAGAGCTTGGTTGAGATGATATTACTTCATAATTATTAAAATGACTATTTAAGGTGCAAAGGTCTACATTCAGGTCTCTGCAGAAGAACATAATCTCTTTAATTTCTATCAACAGACTAATGTAGAGAAGTCATGATTAGAGAAGAAATAATCACCAGCACACTTATTAAAGTATTCTGTTAAAGCCTATTATAAGCATATGTAGGCTGCATAAACAAACGCTGTTCTCTGATGAACTCAGACCACCAAAATACTATTTACCTAAACATATTTGAGTATGTTCTCTTAGATTCACTTTCACTAA
The DNA here is from genome assembly GCF_016772045.2 of Ovis aries. NCBI lineage: Eukaryota > Metazoa > Chordata > Mammalia > Artiodactyla > Bovidae > Ovis > Ovis aries. The sequence goes on along the minus strand of NC_056057.1, from coordinate 38,033,232 downwards.
ACTCCAATCCATCCTGTTTCATCAGTGACAAACACAACACTAACAAGAGATAGCTTCGGGGGGCGGGCGGAGAAGGTGGGTATAGAAAGGTAATGAGAAGGAGGCTTAGATGGGATGAACAAAATCCTAAAAGTTCTCTCTCTGTTAAGAGCCTGAAGTCATGCCCTGAAGAAAGTGTAAAGAGTTGGACTCAGGGGTCAAACTGTATGAATTCAAATGGTAGTAACACAAATCTTATCAGAAGGTTGATATTAGGTGTGGTATAGAAACTATTTCTAATTTAACTTTCTCATCTGAAAAATGAATACAACGGTAACTTCTGCATAGGATTGCTATAATGATCAAAGTAATTGATAAATGTAAAATACTTTACAAACGTGTATCACATAGTGTTTATTCAGATCTCTCCCATCTCTCCCATGCACACGCATATACCCAACACACACACACACACATTCCCATACCCTTCCTTTGCTTCACGTTTTCTCTTCAGTGCTTATCACTATCTAGAAATACATAAATATGACATTTTTTGTATGTATATGATTTATAGTGATATTCATCTTGTGTCTTACACGTTTCTTCCTATACCTCAAAGTTCTTGTCTGAAGGTAGAGAGGAGGACTGAGAAGGAGGAGGAAAAGTCAATAAAAAGGCAGGTCATGTAAGTTAACACTGAGAGAAAATCTGAGGATGGTAGACAATGACTCTCAAAGCTATCCACTGAGGTTAGTACCAAGAAAAGTTACTCATTGCATGCCCACAGGGCTGTTAAATCCCCCAGACCCCTAGCTGGGACTCTTGCTTGCCCTTTTGCCTGTCAGAGAAGTATGGAGGAAAAAAGTGAAAGACACACAGTGGGAATTAGAGGTTAGGCTGATAGGATGTGAGGACAACGGAAGAGGCATGTCATGTTTTCTTAACTGTCTATCTTCCTTGCCCCAAGCCTTCCCCAATCACCTACCACCCAACACTAATTTAGCACAGGGATTTTTGGCTGTTTAGTTCACTGCCATATACCTGGGATTGCTTATCCTACAGTTGTCCCTTGAACAAAAGGGGTTTGAACTTTGCAGGTCCACAAAGACATGGATTTTTTTCAATAGTTAACACTGCAGTATTACACCGTCAACAGTTAGATGAATCCATGCATGCAAAACCAGAGATATGGAGGGCCAACTGCAAAATTAAACCCAGATATTCCCCTGCACCGGAGAAGGCAATGGCACCCCACTCCAGTACTCTTGCCTGGAAAATCCCATGGACAACGGGGCCAGGTGGGCTGCAGTCTATGCGGTCACTAGGAGTCAGACACGACTGAGCGATTTCACTTTGACTTTCCACTTTCATGCGTTGGAGAAGGAAATGGCAACCCACTCCAGTGTTCTTGCCTGGAGAATCCCAGGGACGGGGGAGCCTGGTGGGCTGCCATCTATGGGGTCGCACAGAGTCAGACATGACTGAAGCGACTTAGCAGCAGCAGCAGCATTCCCCTGCACAGAAGGTTGGTGCCTCTAACCCCCAAAGTTGTTCACAGGTCAACTATATTTACAAGTTTTTGATAATTATTTATTAAAAATGGAATGAGCAAATGAATTCCCTACAAATTTCCCCCTTTCATATCTTATTCACTCTCTCCATTATACTCTGTTCCTTCCACTGAATTTGTATGAGACACAGGGAGCCATCTTTTAAAAAAGTTTTTCCCCAACCCTTCAAGCTTATCTGTATTTTATTTGAAAATAATGTGATTATTCTATACTCTCCATCTTTACTTGCTCATGTTTCATTCGGAGCCATTCATCCCTCAGCCCACTGAGTCTAGGCCTTACTCTAAAGAGAAGGCCTACGATTTTCAGAAGGAGGAATCACTGATAACCTGTAGTGCTGAGTGGAAGCTTTCAGTCTACTATTATTACTGGACTTCCTGTTTGATATAGCACTAGTGACTACTCAGTTCTTGACTGCTTCCTCTAGATTTCATTATGCCTTGGGACTCTTTATTAACTATTCTTAATTTTTTCAGGGTTTTTCCTATCTCTAGTCATTCTTCATGTGTTTGACTTTCCTTACTGACTCCTATCCACTCCTCCTTGGATGCTACATTCTTTTCCTGATGGGTTTATCCACACTTGTGGTTTTAATTATCTCCTATGAGCTACAGAATTGCAGATTTCCACTTCAAACCCTGATATCTAAGCTGAGCATAGAATTTTCTTAACAGATTTAAGACTACCTGCCTGAGACATAAATGAGACAAATGATTTAGGATGTAAATTAATTTGATAGGATAATTTAGAATTGCCCCACAGTTACCCATTTTCATAGCTTAATAACATTACAGATAACAATTTTCTATAGGAACTATCAATCATAAAGACAACTATGATGAAAGGAATATCTATCAATTTTCTCTATATAGAGATAAGATTTTTGAAATTTATTCCATCAAATCACAAAAATCAAGGGACCAAGTCATCATAGATTTTTAGTTTTAAAAGACAAAACTGATTGTTATATTTAGGTTTACATGATATTGGAATCAGTGAATCCAAACAAAGAATTTAAAGCAGAAAAATATTCCACAGCAGCTTCTTCCATTCCAACAGTTTCACAGGGAAAATGGTTATGTTGTTATGTGTGTAAGCAGCTAACTTCATGGAGATTTTCGTGAAGTAAATTTTATAGCCAAGGTGCAAGGAAAGTACTTCTTAGAGAATTAACAGGTAGTATAATTAAAATTAAAGTTAGCTATGTCTAGGCTCTTTTCAAACAACTTCAGTGAAACTATCTATAAGTGAAGCTGGTGAATTTTCACACATTTCACATACATCGACAATACAAAATTAAAATGTCTGTAAGGTAGACTGAAGTGATCACTTTATATATAAATTGTAAAACAAAACAAACCTCAATATACAAGAAACTCCACTGTGCCATATAATAATTTCAAAGTTCTTAAATTAAGATCCTAGAATCTCTTTATTAAAAGCAACTTACTTATATTTTAGATCATGAAACAGTTTGGAATAGGATGTGCTACATGCTGCCTGTGGTTGAATTTTAACAGACAATATATTAAGATGACATCCATTTAAATAAGCTGTGTTTTTTCCTGAGCCTAGTTGGTAGTGAATATATGACTTCCATTTAAAACAGATGTAGCTTTATAAGCATTTTTTTCATGAAACAGGTTTTAATTGCAAATTTAACTGGAGTTCGAGTAAAAATGAAATTAAAAACTTAGCATCTTTTCAAGATTTTCTATGACTCTAATTTGCTATATATATATATATTTTTCAGATATTTTAAATCTACTCCTTATTAAACTTTCACACTTGCAGAGCTCTTCAACCTGCTGACCCCAGGAGAATCAGACAGCACTCTCTGGATGCTAAGCATGCTGAAGCTCCTTTAGAATGAGTTAACTGACTAGGTTTTGGGAAGCATCAATTATGTTTTACATTTGAATGAAAATTAAACTCTTTCATTTGTTTGCTCAGCTGTTCATGGAATACTGCATAAATTGGGTTTAAAATGAATGCATTATCTATGTAAATGCCTTGCAATCCTTTGCAGTCAATAGCAGTAGAAATAAAATCCGCTGTACTAAATGCATTGCAACTTGATGTAACCAGTCACTGTATTAAAAGTAAAACCCTACTTGGACTGGAAAAAAAAAAATCTCAAGTGCATAAAGAAAAATCAGCATATTTCTAGTTTTATAGCTTTTGACTATTTTTAACAGGGCCTAGATTTAGGATTTTCAAGCAATTATTTTAAATGAGATTGTCATTTATTTAACTAGTTAATAACAGCTACAATTGACTAGTAACCTTAATTAGAAAAACAAAAAAACTGACGAAGAAGTTGAGGCTCAACTGACTTTAACCAATTTGTTTGGAATATCACAGTAATTGAGATTCAATCACAAGTTTATGTTACAAGTAATATTTGAAATAGGTTTGTGTCTTAGTACTTTAATACCATTTTAAATATATGATAGCTATTTAAACTAATTTCTAGAGTCCTATGAAAATGAAAGTGTTAACTGCTCAATGTGTCTGACTCTTTGTCTATGAAATTCTCCAGGCAAGAATACTGAAGTGGGTAGCCACTCTCTTCTCCAGGGAATCTTCCTGGGAACAAACCTGTAAATCCTGCATTGAAGGCAGATTCCTTACTGTCTAAGCCTCCTGAGAAGCCAATTTATTTCGTCTCTTATTTCCCAATAAAACTTTACTCTAAAATGGAAATTTTATCACTGAGGAATATTCTTATTATACTCTGATTGGGATTTGATTTCACCCAGAATAGAAGTATCTTAATGTAACTAGAACCACTGGAATGTCCTGTGATTAGCCAGGGTGTTTTCCTAAAACCAACCTCAACACAGTACTGGCTTTAATTAGAATTTTATATGAGGTTGGTCATTCAGACTAGCAAAGATACATAGGGAATATGGTCTCTTGGAGATGATATTATGGTAAAATTAACTGTTTGGTTGACATTAATGTTTTTCTTTTTAAAATCCAAGAGTATCAGATACCACCAGGACCCTAAATCTGTTCCTTGTCTATTCACCTTGTCAAATCAACATAGTGCTTCAGTTAACCCTTTTAAATTTTATGTTAAATGGAGTAACTTGCAAGGCTCAAATAAAAATAAGGAAACTATAACATTTCTCTGCTAGTATCAGTGTATATAGAAATTGCTTTAATGTGTTATGTTTTTTGCCCTCCTTCCGCAAAATTAAACAAAGTTTGACAGTGAAATATTCCAATTGCTAGACCACAATATACGTATGAACTTTGCCTGATAGAATAGAATGTTGAAAGTAAATATTTCTTTAAACTCTGCCCAAATACATTTTGTCTACTTGAGTGCCAAAGAAATAATAATGACAACAATGCATGGCAGAGAACATGGGAGAGAAATGGAATATTTATCTGAGGAAGATGCGTCCCTATGTTGCAAACAATCTTTTCATAAAATCATAAATTCATAAACAATCATTTCCATGAAAGCATATTATTACTTATTTATACCTAATTGTTAAAAATTGATAAAGAACTTCTCTCATGACATCTTAAACCATGCAGAAATCATTCAGTAATTATTACAGGTATAATTAGATTGTGTAATCCTTTGGAAATTGCAAAATACTAATAAAATCTAGTAGACATTAAATATTTGTGCTTGCAAGATTGTTGGCTTCCCATCTCTGAAGATTTTGCTGAAAGTCATTTAACAGCTTGAAGTAGCATTTTTTTAAACTAAAACTTGCTTTGATTTACTAAAACAAATCTAAGATAAGATAAGATGTGAAATATCAACTTAAAATCCCAGAGATACAAGGAATGAAAATTAGCTAGAATATAGCATTACTACAAAATTATATATATTCCGATTAAATGATAGAAAAAAGAACCTTATTTAATGGCATGGCATAGCAATACAATTCTATAAGATAAAACTTAATTGGACTAATAATAAATCAAGTACTTGAAACTATGAGGGATAACATGTTAGAAAGAGTCTCTAAGCTAGGTAAGGTCAGAGACCATGTTTATAGTGTTCATCCCTGATTCATTAGAACTTAGCACTGTGCCAGAACAATGGTGGACATGTTTGTTTAGAGTTGAATTAGTAAATGAAACTTGTTATAATAATATACAGTAACTGAAGGGAATATGCAGAGGAACCATGACAAATCCAAAAGTAAAAGATTCTGGAAACAATTAAATTCTAAAGTTAACATAATATTTTAGTATCTCCTATAACTTTATTTGCATGGTGGTGGCAATGTAGATTTGCAAAAAAAAAATAATTGGTAAAAATTTTTTTCTACTAGAAAATAATATGGGATATAATCAAGCAGGATAACTTGTTGCTGTTCTTGGTTTATCTTCCTCATACTCTGGCACCTCACTTTAAGGAGGGTTTCCCTAGAGAAGACTTTAAACTCCTTTATTTTTAAAATGATTTCTTTATTCATTTAACAAATGCTGGTTGAATACATATTTTAGGCTCTGGAGACCCAATAATGGATATAAGAAAATTTATATATCTGCCTCTTGCTGCTGCTGCTGCTGCTGCTAAGTCGCTTTAGTCGTGTCCGACTCTATGCGACCCCATAGACGGCAGCCCACCAGGCTCCCCCGTCCTGGGATTCTCCAGGCAAGAACACTGGAGAGGGTTGCCATTTCCTTCTCCAATGCATGAAAGTGAAAAGTAAAGTTGTTCAGTCGTGTCCGACTCTAAGTGTCTATAATTTGTTTGCTAAATCTAAATGGACTCTATACGACTGACACATTCCATTTGGATAACTGTATTTTTGAATTTGTAGGCTAAAGTATCAATATGTAAATTCTGAAATGGGAGGCAGTGAAAGATAGGAGTTAGTCATCATTCTGTAACAGACAAAATAAGGTCCAAGTACTTAATTTTTAAAAATCGTAGCAGAATTATAATGATTGTGTGATTTTAAGACTTAAACCAAGGATTAGCAGAGAAAGCTACTGTAAATGCAGCTTATATTCACTGTAGACAAACTACAACAAATAAAACTATATTGACGATAAGATTCTGAGCACAGTAACTAGCACTGTCCTGGAGATTCCACAGATAGTGTCTCTAATTCTTCTAGCTTTCTTGTGAGATAGGTATTATTTTCCCTGTCTATACTGATGGGAAAGCGCAGATGTACTGTTTGTGGTCCAAACAGAACTATTATGTAGGTATGATTCAGGAACCTAAGACCTTCCCAGTAGAACATTTCTTAGTTACTACTAGGTGTCTGTGTCATGATTTATCAGTTACATGTTTCAAAGCCAATTACAATTTTACCTGAATCAATATCAATTAGGAACTTGCCATATTTTACTTTATTTTCTCTTCAAACAATTACTGAAATAGGCAGCAAAAGCCCTACTGAGTTAATAAGTACAGGGTTAAAAGAAGTCTTGGGAAGATTTTGCTTACAATCAAAATATTTTATCAACTGAAAATTTCAATACAGGCACTTCACTTTATAGATAAAGTGTGTGAGATTCCTGGAGACTAAATAAGGTAATTTTAAGTTGTGAGACTAGATCCGACATTTCTCATTTTCTGTCCACTAAATAATTCAATTTATTTTTAGTTATAATTGTTTGATTATTTTTACCTTCTTCTATCAAAAACTGAAATAACACCTTTGATAGGCATCATTTCTCTGTTATGTTTCATAAATAATTCATACCAAGGTGTGCTTCAATTCAAACTTCCTCCTGGCTGATTTTCTAAAAGGAAAAAAGGACTGTGGTATATGTTAAATTACTTTACTTTTCTTCTCTCACTGCAACACATGAACTGCTGCCTCTATCCCCAGTCTTGTATAAACTTAGCTGAGCCATAAGTGATTCACAACAAAGGGACAACTACCAGTACCTTTCTTACTTGTAAAGACTAGGAATTTGTAACAAATTTTCCACCAGTGATATGAAAACCGTCAACATTTTCTTTTGCTAACAAATGATTTCTTTATAAAAATGTGATAAAACAACTCACAAATAAGATTTTTTAAATTACTGAAATGTCTTCATTCCTTCATTCTGAATGTATTTCTTTAATACATTCATGGAAGTCATCTGTCACCCCAGTTATACCATAAAGTGTGAAAGAAGGGATTTGGGAGGCGGGAGGCACACAGAGTTTGTTCAGTGAGGTAACTTATATTAATAGTATAAAATGTAAATCATATAATTTATCACTGAGAAAACAAAATATGAGCCAAGGATATATTTCTTTACATTTTTAGATTTAACTAGCATTGAAAGTTTCAAGGTTTATTTTGACTAGTCTGGCTTTTTAATTGACAGGCTAATTAGAAGGGTATGCTAGACTACTTGTCCATACCAAGATCAGTGTGCAGCTGTCCTAGGGGAAGGACATACAAGCGAACTTGTTGACACTTGAAATTAAGCAGCACTCACCCGAAAAACTGTCATTTCTTCAAGCAGAACTTCTTCTAAATCATGCCAGGTCTCCTTAGGAATTGAAACTACTTTAAGAACAGTTCCAACATCTTTGAAAGAAAGTACAGAACACCACAATTTAAACAGATCTAAAGAGAGTTTAGTGCTAATAAATTATATCAGTAATTGAATAGAAAGAATGGCATTTTGATGTCAGCATTTTAAAATTTATTTTATTGGTATAGCATTAGTAATATATATTCAAATGTATTTCATGAAACTAGATAAAATATAAATGTAGCTATGGAATAAAAACAACTGAATTTTTTAGAAATAAATGAAGCTTTGAAGGTGGTTTTATTCTAAACCTGTGTTATTAAAAAATATATATATATAATCATTAAGTTGGATTATTTTTATTTTTAATCTCAATTATCAGGTGTCTCAAAAAAAAACTAAATTAAAAATAGTATCAATTTGACAGTATAGGGGCTTGTCAAAAAACTAAAATCAGAACAACCATACTGCTGGGTACATATCAGAAAAGAACCAAGAACACTAGCTTAAAAAGATACATGCACTCCCATATTCACAGCAGTGTTATTTACAACTACCAAGGTATGCACATAACCTAGGTGTCTGTCAACAGATGAATGGATAAAGAAGATGTGGTATGTGTATGTTGCTAAGTCACTTCAGTCGTGTTCGACTCTGTGTGATCCCATAGACAGCAGCCCACCAGGCTCTGTGGTCCCTGGGATTCTCCAGGCAAGAATACTGGAGTAGGTTGCCATTTCCTTCTCCAATGCATGAAAGTGAAAAGAGAAAGTGAAGTCACTTAGTCACATCCGACTTTTCGCGACCCCATGGACTGCAGTCTACCAGGCTCCTCCATCCATGAAATTGTTGTATATATAATGGAATACTACTCAGCCATAAAAAGAAAGAAATTTTGCATTTATAGCAATATCGATGGACTTGGAGGGCATTATGCTAAGTAAAATGAGTCAGACAAACACTATCTATCTTATACGTGGAATCTAAAAAATACAACAAACTAGAATATAACAAAAGAATAAGCAGACTCAGATATAGAGAACAAAATGAGTGGTTAACAGTGGGAAGAGAGAATGGGGGAGGGACAGTATAGGGGTAGGAGCAAAAAAAAGGATTATTATGGGGTTATATGGAATCATCTGTGTGAAACTTTTGAAAATTTAAAGCACTATAGAAACTGAAGAATCTTTCATCCAATAAAAAATAAAAAAGAAAAATTACACTTTGACATGACAAGTTTTTCTCGTTCTTGTCATGAAATCAGGAACTACTATCAATATTTAATATTCAAGCAAAATGGAAGCAATGTTGCCAAGCAACAAAAGTAGTTGAGCTTCAGAGCCCAACTGCTCACCATCTTCCCATGAGGAAGGCTTTAGTACTTAGAGGTCCCTAAAAAGACAGCTCAATGACCATTTAGTGCTAATCTGACTTCTCATAATAAATACTAGATTACTTATTAGAGTGTTTTTCAATATTTGGCCTAATCAATTTTGGCTTTGGTTTAATTAACATACTAACATATTAGAGTGCTTAAAAAATTTAAATTCATCATTATAAATAATAAAATAACTTAAAGTGAATCCTTTTTAATAGAGATTTCAAGTATTGTTTATTCATTGCTAAAAGATACAAACTGTTTTAATGATAAGAGTTGCCATTTTTACTCTAAGTTGGGTTAAGAAGCTACTTGTGTACATGCTCAGCTGCGTCTGACTCTTGCAACCCCCACCAGCATTTCTGTGCATGGAAGTTTCCAGGCACAAATACTGCAGTGGGTTACCATTTCCGACTCCAGGGTCTCTTCCCAACCCAGGGATCTAACCCACATCTCTTGGATCTCCTGCATTGACACACATATTCTTTACCAACCTTACCAACTACACCACCTGGGAAGCCTAATTTTCCAGTATTTAGCGATGCATTCCTATTCTTGACAGAAGAAAGAACAGGGATTTATGAAATTCAAAAATTTGACTCTTTGATATTCCTTTTCATCAGTTATGAAATGGAATTATTTTTAGCTATGGATGGCTCATTTTAATCAAGTTTAACAGACAAATTATTTGAGAAGAAAAATCTTGTCTGTAAAAAATGTTACACCATAAAAATAATTCAGAGTATTCATACCACAGATAACCATTTTCAGGGGATCAATATGATGTGGTATGTGAGCTCAAGAAAGGCGGCTAGTGTATCCCTTGAAAAGTTTTTTTTTTTTTTTTAAAGCTGTCTTTTAAGAGGGTCTTTCTATGTTTACAGGACCTTAGACTACTCATAACACCAAAGATTAAAGGTAAATTAGGTTAATCTACTCTGTGCCTCTGATCGGTCTCCAGTATCCAAACATAACCTTATCTGTGTTCCAGATCAAGTTTTACTGAGTAGTATTTCAAACAATTTCACACAAATTGAATCAGATTACTCAACCAGGATCAATGTGCAACTTAGTTAAAAGGTAAAATTACTGTAATCAATTTACTTTGCTGACAGATGACCCTGTTCTGTGCTGACCAATAGCCATCCACAACATCAGATGTTCAACATGCTCATAAAATTGGTTCCTTTAAAGACAGCTCATGTCCCAAGAAGAATTGAAAACTCAAGCTTGGATTTCTTTGGTCAAACTGCCAGAAGCAAGCTATTGTTGCAGTGACAATGAGTGGGGGACTTTTCAATATTAAAGGCCAGAGGTGAAGAAAAAGGCAAGTGCGACTTTATCGAACAAGCTTAACTACTCTGTAGAGAGATCTAATTATAATTTGACATTAAATGACAAACTAATATTTATTGAAGAGAAATCCTATCATCTTATAATTTCTCAAGATATTTATAACCAGAAGTTGATACTTGCAATTCATTGACTTTTACTGAACTCCAAGTCTCACTGGGATTCTTTAATTTGATAGAGAAACTTTCTCCCTCATAAAAGGAAACTATAATGTATTGCTCAGAACCTGACACTGTTACACCTGATAACATTAAGTATTTCACAATTTTTGTTATAAAACTTTAAGTCTTCAAAGCACTTATTGCACAGGTGCCATTCTCCTATAGTTAATGCAATTTTTTTCTCTGTTTCTCACCAAGGGAAAATAAATGTTATTACACAAGATTTCAGTGGAGCACTCACTCTGTTTCCCACTGATTTATGTCAGTTAACGTTAATGGAGACCAGGAATTTATTACCTTGGAATCTGACCCTAAGTAGCAAGCTTCAGATTTGTAACTGGTGCTTTCAAAATAGTATTATTAAAGAGAGTAAGGGGGAAATAGAGTAATATGTTATAGCAGCAATGGAATTCATTCTAAAAATATACCTACCTACAAAATACTTGTTTCTAGTCACATAATTGGTAAGATATACTGTTAAATTTATGCAGCAATGAATCTAAAATGTATATGCTGATTCCTTATGTCCACTTTGTTGTTTTTCTGATGAAGTTTGGTTTGCTTTGTTTTGTTTCTCATTGTATGGTAAACAGACTAAACAAATTTTGTTGCCAAAATTTATTTTCTGGAAGGTTTTTGCACTCTATGATAATTTTAAAGTTCAGATAGTTTTGCATCAGTATATTATAGAACATTTATTGACTGTCTTGGGAATTTTATGCATGGTTTGAGCAATATCTTTGTCCTGAAAAACCACTGGTCAAAAAAGAGTTATGACTCAATTATAGACACTGATTGTTCACCTAATCATTATCTTTACCTGACTAAATTTATCAACTTTTGATTGAAAAGGAGATTTAAGTTAATAATGTCAACTTGTCTAAAAATATGACACATTAGAATGGGACAATGTTCAGGGTTTTTTTAGTCATTTATCAGAGGTTAACTATACCCTGAGCCCCAGTTCAATTCCTGGGTTGGGAAGATCCCCTGGTGAAAGGACAGTCTATCCAGTCCAGTATTCTGGGCTTCCCTGGTGGCTCAGATGGTAAAGAATCAGCCTGCAATGTGGGAGACCTGGGTTGGATCCCTGTTTGGCAAGATCCCATGGAAGAGGGCATGACAGCCCACTGCAGTATTCTTGCTGAGAGAATCCCCATGGACAGAGGAGCTTGACGGGTTACAGTCCATGAGGTCACAAAGAGTCAGACATGAGTGAATGACTAAGCACAGCATAGCATACCTTGACAGTGACTATGAAACATTCCCTCCGTTTTTAGTATACTTAATTAGTTAAATGCAATGTTCTGGAAGAACATTTAGAGCTGAAGTTAAAACATTTACCTGTTCCAATAAACATGACATCATACTGGCCATCTTCTGCATCCACTCGATCTACCACAATTTGTGTAAACTGATAATTTACATCTGTTTTGATCATTATCGGCCGGTTATTGATAGGAAATACTGGATTGTACATGGCTGGATGACTTCTTGCAAATGTTATAACATCATCAGGAAGGTCTTTTGTAGAGTCAAATCCACCAAAAGTTTTACTGGGACACTATTAAGATAAAGAGAATAATATCTTTTGATTACAATATAATGAATAGGATTATAATTTATATATTATATGGCCTCAATTGTCTAGAATTTAAATCTGCAAATTTTTTAAAGTAACTGTTAAAATCAAAAATAAAATAATGTTACTTAAATTAGTAGATATAATATGTAGTATATATTTTCTAAACATATCCTAAGTCTCAATGGGATGTCATCATTTCTCACCAAGAACTATAAACGTATCTAGTGAACTCAGGGTACAGAAGTCTGATGCTTTTTATTAGTGACAATACCATCTACATTACGTTATCAATGAAGAATTTGATAGTGAATGAAATATGTTATCACTGAATGTAATTAATCATTAGTTTAGAAAAAGTCAATAATTTTCTTGGATACATTCATATTTCCCTATGATATCATGCTAAACATAAATATGTTCCTTTCAAATGAAGAAACTATAAACTGTTCTTTATTGCTTTATTTTAATATAATCCTGAAAAAATACTACAAAAGTACCAAAAATATTATTTCATTAATAATTACAGTAACTTTAGGGAAAAGAAGATGTGTTACTCAAAGTGTTACCAATTTGTATGGCACAGAAACTGACCAAACACACTGGAGCAAGCAGAAAAGATGATGGCCATAGAAAGCCAGACAGAATGCAGTGTTGTATACTGCCATGACATCAACTCTGACTTAAATGCTCCATTTAGGGCAATAAAACAGAAACAAGAAAATTCCGATTTTAGTCTGTCTCTTTTTCATTGCATTTAGTTATATGGTAAAAGCTTTTAGAGTACAATATCACCGTTTCTTGCTTTTTTGCCTTACACTTAGGTAATTTCTGCCATTTAGTTTAAGAGTTTGAAAGCTGAAATGTAATTAAGTGGTTCCTGATCTTGCAAGAGGCTTAGAAGGAGAAATCAATTGTCTTTGTCATTACCTTGATATAGATCATTAATAATTCATGAGAAATGAAATAAATAAAACTTGTTTTGAAATGGGAAGAGTGTCTATCTAACTATGAATATATATGTATATAGTAACCAGATATACACACAATAACACATTAATATATCAGTTAAGGGATTTAGGGAATTATTTCTGTTTTAGTAAATTTAAAAAATATTTAATGAAATATCAAGTAGCTGTATAGCTGTATAAACTCCTAAAAGAAACAATAAAACATATTTTATGACATTATTTTTTTTTTGCTTTTCTACCACCATTTAGAAATAACCTGCAAAAATTTAGAAATGTAAGATTACATATTAAGAGATTTATTTATTTTAGATTTTTATCTTATAATTTGTCTCACTCTCTTGCCTAGCTTTTATCATTGTATTTAGTACTACTTAAGCTGTAGGTTTTTGTTTAAAAATAAAGAAAATGCCATTCTATTGACACACTGTTTGAAGGCCATTTACTGTGTTTTTCTCCAGTAGTGTTGATGGAATGGCATATTCTCAGAAGCCCACTTTTGAAATTAATGGATTCATCTAAGTGAATTTTATTCACAGGGCAAGGTGCTATCTCCTCTTGGAAGCCCTTCTCTAACTCCTGGCTTAGAGAAGGAATTAAGGCCTTCTGCCTTCTGCCTCCAGCACTTGGTGCAAATTGCTGCCATGATTTTCCATGTTATAACAACTATCTGTGAATAATGGGTGAGAATTCACGCTCTAGAACCAAACTGCCTGAATTAGTCCTGGCTCCTTTCTTTGCCTCAGAGTCTTGATCTGTAAGATGGGGACAATAATTGGGCTACTGAATATAATATACATATACATATAAATAGGCCTGACACAAAGTAAAATTTTAATTGCTATTAATTCTAAACACACTGTAGACATCTTCAGATCAAATACTCTGCAGCTCCAAATAAAAGCACAGTATCTAATGGAAGACTTTCACCAAGTTTGTTGAAGTAAGCCCAGAGCAAGTTTATAATTAGAATACACTGACATTAATTAGTCAGAGAAATTAAAAACAGCCATAAGTTATAAAACTGTCCATCAACAAAGTAAAACAGTTGATCATTAAGAAATGGAGTAAATATCATACGCATTTTTATAAAACCATTTGGCTTCTTATAATCAATGGATATTCTATCTTATTCATTTATTCTTCTGAAAGTCTATTTAATTTTTTATTTACAAAATCCATCAACTAGAAGTAACCTTTACGAAATGCTAATAAGTAATTTTAGCAATACAGAAAACAAATAAGATTAAAAAGCATTCTATGTCCAATAAAATCATATAAAAACAGTATTTACTTGAATTAAACAATAAAACTCATGTGAAATTAAACAAACAAATTTAAAGAACAAGTTTTTTCATCATATGAAATTATTTCCTTAAAGATTTTTAGGGTTAGAAAATGTTGCACTGGATGAATCCATCCACATATTTTAGAACTTCTGACATCATATTGATGACTTTGCTTACTTTTGACCATATTGATTTTTTTCTTTTTTTCTCCCTACTTTAAACTGTAGGCTTAAATCTGGTTTTATTATGAGCTCTGTCCAATTTTTTTGAGCTGGAGTGTGCCTAGGATTGCTGGAGGAGAGGGGCCAGTGAGAGTAGACAGCATCTGTTAAAATATGGGGGCCCTGTTCCATGAGGTATTTTTATTTCTTGCATATCTTCTTTACCTATTTGAGGGATTTTCACAGGAAGAAAATACTGGTTAAAAACGTTTTCCTCCTACTTAATGGCAATTCTTGAGCCTTCACCACGATCAAAGAGAACAAGTCCAGGTACATCTTAACTGTCTCAGCTCTCCATGAAAGCCATTTTTACTATATCCCTTTCAGAAAAGAAAATAAGAAAAGCTATCTGTTCAGTTTCTATTTTTCAGAAATTATGGGTAATAATTACTGGTAGGCACTGAACTTAAACACTGATGCCTCTGAAGAACACGTCGTTAAATGTGGAATTTCAAGGTATCAGACAAAATCCTCATCTTGCTTTCATTTATAGTCTTGGAATCATTCTTTTTTATAATCTGCATTAAATATGTGCACAGCTGCTTTTTTGTTAAGTCTTCAGCATAAAGGTACTCATTTCCTGTCTTGAACACCTAGGTCACTTACAGTTCCTGGTCGTGGGTAAGGGACTCTTCCTTGATAAGGCACCCACTGGTAGTTGGGACCATCCCTGTGAGCATATGGTCCAAGGAACACCCTTCTCACATCACTCATGCTATACATGCACACGGCTGACCCCTTGAAGATGTTACTAAAAAGGAGAACAAATACAGAATTTCATTTTTATACAGTGACAGAGCTATTTATGCTGATGTCTTAAATTTCAGATAGCAATTATCAATACCTGAACATAAATTCTCAAATAGTGTTTAGTATTTTTAAAGCTGCATGTATATATATTTTAATAAGATGTAAGAGAACAAATTATCATTGCTCAAAATTAGAAGGCATGGATGAAACCATCTTTAGTACTAATGTGTGCGTGCTTAGTTGCTTCAGTCATGTCTGAGTCATGTCTGACTCTGTGTGACACTATGGACTATAGTCTTCCAGGCTCCTCTGTCCATGGGATTCTCCAGGCCAGAATACTGGAGTGGGTTGCCACGTCCTCCTCCAGGGGAACTCCCGACACAGGGATCCGACTTGCATCTCTTACATCTCCTGCATGGGCAGGCAGGTTCTTTACCACCAGCGCCACCTGGGAAGCCCCTAAGTACTCACAGAATATATGTATTCATGTCATAAACAGACAATATATGACACAAATATGTACATTCATATCATGTTACTTTAAAAAATTAAGTGAATATGTCCAATCAAATTTTAATGGTTTTAATACTTACAGAATAAATCAGTGTTGGACATTGTAGTTTAATCTTTCTTTATGGTATCACAGTCCTTTGCAGCACTTTTCCTGACTTTTGATTTTAAATTATTTCCCTTTTAAACATTTATACATATCCAAATACATAACACTATTTATATATTAAATATATATTTAATTCAGCAACTCCAGGTAATATAAACTTTATGCTGAAGAGAACAGTCAGAAAATAAGCTATTTGATTGACAGCAAGAGCTTTGAGGGAGATGAAAATGAGGAAAGGAGGAGGGGAAGAGAGAGGGAGGTGGAGAAGGAGGAGGGAGATGGAGGAGGTGAGGGAGAAGGAGGGTAAGGACAAGAGAGAAGAGAAAGGAGAGAAGAGGAAAAAAAGATTTTTCACCCTTAGTTTATATTACTATAAACTGTTAATAAAACATAGATTTCATTTTTTATTTTTAAAAAAATTTTTATTTTTAGTTTATTTTACTTTACAATACTGTATTGGTTTTGCCATACATTGACATGAATCCACCACGGGTGTACATGAGTTCCCAAACATGAACCCCCCTCCCACCTCCCACCCCATATCATCTCTCTGGATCATCCCCATTCTATGTTTATAATATTTTATATTTCATTCAAATTTTTCAAGTCAAAGCTATACATAGGGCATGGCATGCATGGCATGCATTTCATTGTTAAATTTATAGTAATGACCTTCTTTGCTAAAATTTATGTATAAAATGATTTACATCATGACTTATTTCAAGCACCCAAGAATGCACAAGAGCTCAAAGGTTAAGCCAACATTGTTCTTTCAAAAACATATTTTCACAAATATGGACACTTAAAACAGTGTCCAAAGGACATGGATTTTCTATGATAATAAGAGAATAAAATGCTCTTTACCTGGAAGTTGTAAACACTCCATATACAACTGGATTTTTAGGATCTTTAGAATTCATCAGGAATACATCCTCTGTTTAAAAATAAAATTAGGGAAATTTGCATTTCTGAAGGTTATGGCAAAGCCTGAACAAATATACTCTATGCAACATCAACGTCATTAGCTACTTACGCAATTCATCAAAATGAGTGTCGATGCCATTTGGGCCTGGCACTGAGCAAATGAGACGAGCTTTGAGGAATGTTGTCCATTTATTCACCAGACTTCTGTGGCCCCCAAAGTCATTCTGAATGGAGGGAATAACGGTTTTAAAAACTGTGCGTGCAAATGATAATTTAAAATATTAGTTTAATTGTCTCGTATCTTTTGTATATGAAACATACACAAAATGCAATTCCTCATTTTTCAAATTGATAAAGGAATTGTAAATGACTAGATATAAGTAACTGCATTCTCATCCTGCTGTTGGTGCAATCTATTCATTCAAACCTAATTCAAGGAGTGACTTGTAATAAATACCCCTTAGCATTAAACAGTCACTGTACTTTTTCCATTCTGTTACCACTTTGCAATGGACAATATTACTCTTGTGTCTGTTTTGCCTGCTTTAAGTCTCTCTCTCTTACGTAGTAAGATTTTATCCATCTAAGTAAGCTGGTTCATGGAAATAAGCACATTTGCACATAGTAGCACTTAATGAGTATTTATTGAATGAAAGAATAACTGCATGCCTCATAACCCATACTCAAAATACAACAGAAAAGCATGCTAAGCATTAAATATTTTTATAAGTTCGAACAGTTGAAATAATTCTGACTTTATAAATAGCATGTTGAAAAAAATATCAGAAAAATTTTAGTAAAGAAGTCATTCCAGAGTAACATATTGAAAAAGTAACTGCTCCCTGAAAATGAAAATTAACTGTAACTCAATGTAGCAATAAACTCTATTATGATGATATGCTTTTACTGGTAACTTCTAGGCTTTTAAAATAGTATTTATGTGCATATTTTTGAAGAAATATCTTTTCCTCAAAATTATAACACTGATTTATATTTTGTTTATATGATTTTATTTAGTATAAAGATTTTTTTTAACCCTTGTAAGCAGTGCTTTTAATGATGCTCTATATTTTGTGGAGAAAAGATTCTCATATATTCATATATCATTTGTATGTTTCCAGATCATTAAAACTTATAATTTTCCAGTAATTTAACATACTAGATAAAAAATTAAATCATGATTGTGGAACAAAAGAGGTTATGCCCCTCTTCTAAGATAGGGATTTGTAAAATTTCATTATTTTTTAAAAAATAATTTCATTTGAAGACAATAATTGACTTTGTCCCTATGATTTTCTTGAGATGAAAGGTGCTTTAATAATACAATAATAGTTGGCTTTAATCATATTGCATATATACTATATTTTACAGTATAGAGGGTAAGAACAATACTGTTACCATATGTTCACACTATTTAACCTTAAGTATTTACTGACAAATTTTTTATTCTGTCTAACATTATAATGCATCTCACATCCAATTTTGTGCCATACAGTATATGAAAGCTCACAGCTTCAAAATTATGTATGTTTGCTTTGTATGTGCACACTGAATGCAATAAATTTATAAAAATAAGCTATATTGTTTTTTCTTTTGTATTCATTCTTTAGCTATTTCCAACAAAATATATTCATTGAAAACCTACACACTGTAGGAAACTTTACTAGGTCTGAGAATACAAAAACTATTTTCCAAGGTAATATAAAAAATTATTTCTCTAGAATTTCAAACTAGCATTACTTACTGTACTTGTGAAATAGTATGTGGCAACCTCCACCTGCATGTTTGACTACAAGGTTATACATAAGCAACTATAATATGTTTTTGCCATTTAAATATTTATAATGATCAGGCAGGCTTTTTAGCCGTATTTTTATTAGACTTGTACAAAGATGGGAAAGGAGAAAAAAACTGTGATTAGGCAATGATGCTCTCATTTTCTCTTTACCTCACCTTGCATATCTGACCTATTCTAGCGTGAGTGGCTTTTCCAGTGTGTTCTCCATCTATTGCGTTTTCACGGAAGAAAAAGTACACTTTGTCATCTTCAGGGTTGTCACTCTCTGGGATGAGGTGGGCACTAATGAACCTTGGATCTGAGAGACAAATTATAGCACATGTATTAATTCACAATTGGGTAAATAAGATCATTCATTATAGTCTATTTTCAATTTTCTTTTAACTCCTATTTGACATGTTTCAAGAGCTAATTTTCCTTGGTTCACTCCTTTTCAGCAGATGCAAACTGTTCTTTATGCATTTTAAAGTATGTTACAAATCACTTATGTTTCAAAAAATTACTTTTTTTTCCAATAAAAATCAGGAATAGATACAGAAACCCTCAGTGTAGCCAGACAATGCAGATGCATTATTGGATATTAAAATATTTTGTAAACTGGAAGAGCTATCAAGCATCACTTATTGCCATCATCATTGTTATTCTTTTTTTTTAAGCATAAAATAGTTTAAATCACACTACCAATTGGTCTATTCCCCTTTCCAGTAAAAACTGTGTGGGAAGGGAGAGGTAAGATTCCTATAAAACAAAGCAAACCAAGTTCTCTCAAGTTGTACCCCATCTCACTAAGTGGGAATGCCATTTACTAGATACTCAAGCTCCAAACCCTGGCATCACCCTTGAGTTCGCTGTGTCTCCACAGAATAGGTCAGTGCGTATCTCTGATACATCACTACTTCTCTAAACCCTCCTATATCTTTTTGAATCACTGGCAGTAAAACACAAACTCCTTACAGTAACGAAGCCATCTATGATGGTCCCTGCTACTCTTCACGCCTTCTCTTCTACCTATTCTTCCTCCCATACCTTACTCCTAGCCAAGTATGCCAATCCCTTCCTGGTTCTCAAATAGGTTCAGTTCAGTTCAGTTGCTCAGTTGTGTCTGACTCTTCACAACCCCATGGACTGCAGTATGCCAAGCTTCCCTGTCCATCAGCAACTCCTGAAGCTTGATCACACTCATGTCCATCAAGTCGGTGATGCTATCCAACTATCTCATCCTCTGTCATCCGCTTCTCCTCCTGCCTTCAAACTTTCGCAGCATCAGGGTCTTTTCCAATGAGTCAGTTCTTTGCATCAGGTGGCCAAAGTATTAGAGCTTCAGTTTCAGCATCAGTCCTTCCAATGAATATTCAGGACTGATTTCGTTTAGGATTGACTGGTTTGATCTCCTTGCAGTCCAAGGGACTCTCAAGAGTCTTCAACACCACAGTTCAAAAGCATCAGTTCTTTGGTGCTCAGCTTTCTTTAATGTCAAAATCTCACATCCATACATGACTACTGGAAAAACCACAGCTTTGACTATATGGACCTTTGTCAGCAAAGTAATATTTCTGCTTTTTAATATGCTGTCTAGGTTGGTCATAGATTTCTTCCAGAAAGTTATAATCAAGCAAAAGTGATGACAGAAGAATAGATAAAAACAAAGCAAATGGTATTTTGTACTTATAGATATTATCTTAAGTTGGTATCATGGTCTGTCTCTAAAATATGTGAGGATAATTATCATCTTACACAAGTGGATTCTAGTGGGAAATCAAGCAAGTTATCATGTATAACACTGTTAAAAGGCCTTCAATCCGATTATCTCTTTAGTACCTGACACTATACGAACAGAGGATTTGGTAGCCAAATTAAATCTGACATAACTTCAGATATGACAAAAAGTACCATTATACACAGAAAATAATAAACATATTACAATAGAAAAAGAGAATATCGAAGAAAAACAAAGTCAATTTAATGTGACTTGGCTATAAGAAATTTACATCATTATCTTGAACAAAATATTCACTCTAATTTCAAAATAAATCTGGTCTTTAGTTGATGTTTTCCAAAAATTTAAAAGAAGCCATTCTTTTAATATATTGAATTTAGAAAATCTTATATATATTTATTTTTTGGCCCAAACCTTTGCTCACTATTCATTTTCTGTTTCTCAGGAGCCCAAAATTTGCCTTTCTCTTCCTTGCCCCTCTCTGTCATTCTCAGTCTATTTCTCTCCTCTCTGGTGAATCCTCCTCTTTATCTAATCCAGTCATTCTAATTGTCTTCCTTATCATCCTAGAACTTCTTGGCCTCCTAAACCTCCAGTTACCCGCCTATACAACCCCAGAACTTTCCTCTCTCTGTCTTCATACCTAAGCAAGGATGAAGAAAATCATATAGTCTTTGTAAATGGATGTACATACATTCAAACTATTCATCCTAAATGCTAACGTTGCTAAGGAATTATTTTATTTACTTTTAGTGACTCACTTTAGACTTATTATCTGCTGCTGTTTAAAATCATTCTCACTGTCTTCAAAATAACTAATGGATCATCTCTCAATTTATCCTCCAAAGATGGATTATTTATCTGCTATACCACTGAGATCAAAGCCATTTAGTAAGAACTCCCTTCTTTTGCTTCCTTCCCCACCCAATCTTTCTTTACTTCCATTCTGTGGAAGAATGACTGCTCTTCCTTTATATGTCTAAGGCCTCTCTCTATTTGCTCTCAATCCAGTCATCTACAGACTGTTGGTTGCTCCAATAAACAATCTCCCTTCTTCATACAATCTCTCACTATTTGTATTTTCATTTATCAAATATTTCCTAAGCACTTGCTCTGTGCTCCTAATTGTGGAGGATCAGGGGAAATGTTTTCTACCTACATGGTGCTTACTGTCTGTGAGAGAATACCAACAATTAAACACAGAAATTATTAAATTGCACATAATTTGCAAAAATAGAGAGTTTGAAATGACTGTAATGAAAAATGAAGAGAAAACTGATCTTGCTTTGATGGAATTAGGGAAAGTTTTTCTCAGAAGAAATGACATACAATTCAAGACCTGAAGAATATCTAGGAGTTTCCCAGGTAGAAGGAACACAGGTGCGAGGTTACAGAAACCACAGAGAATTTTACACAACAGAGGAGGGAGGTGGTCAGAGATGATGACAAAGTTAAGCCACAGTAAGAAGGAAGTTTATTGTTCAGTAGTTTATTTTCCTAATGGCTAAAAGGGAAACCAGTATTTTAAACTTAGTAATGACATTATCAGGTTTCTATTTTTAGAAGATCACGGGCTTCTGTAGGAAAAAATACATATATACTGGGGCAAGAACGAAGGCAAGAAGATTACTTTGAAGGCTGGTTAGAAATTATGGTGATGTGGACTTGTATCACAGAGGAGACAAATGCAGAGACTGTGAAAGTAGAAAAACTGAATTACGTTCACTGATAAGACACTGGCTATGAGAAGCAGTAAGAAAAATCATGGACAAATTAAAGAAACAGTTGATTTATTTTATTATTTTTTACTTTTTTATTTAAAATTTTTTAACTTTATTTTACTTTACAATACTGTATTGGTTTGCCATACATTGACATGAATCCACCACGGGTGTACCTGAGTTCCCAAACATGAACCCCCTTCCCACCTCCCACCCCATATCATCTCTCTGGATCATCCCCGTGCACCAGCCCCAAGCATCCTGTATCCTGTATTGAACCTAGACTGGCGATTCGTTTCTTACATGATAGCATACATGTTTCAATGCCATTCTCCCGAATCATCCCACCCTTTTCTTCTCCCTCAGAGTCCAAAAGTCCGTTCTATACATCTGTGTCTCTTTTGCTGTCTTGCATACAGGGTCATCATTGCCATTTTCTAAATTCCATATATACGTGTTAGTATACTGTATTGGTGTTTTTCTTTCTGGCTTATTTCACTCTGTATAATCGTCTCCAGTTTCATCCATCTCATTAGAACTGATTCAAATGTATTCTTTTTAATGGCTGGGTAATACTCCATTGTGTATATGTACCACAGCTTTCTTATCCATTCATCTGCTGATGGAAATCTAGGTTGTTTCCAGTTCCTGGCTATTATAAACAGTGCTGCGATGAACATTGGGGTACATGTGTCTCTTTTGAAACAGTTGATTTAAACATCTGGTTGGATAAGGATCATTTACTGAGATGGAACAACTGAGGAGAATAGATTTGAGAGTGGAGAAG
Source organism: Ovis aries (assembly GCF_016772045.2). Classification (NCBI taxonomy): domain Eukaryota; kingdom Metazoa; phylum Chordata; class Mammalia; order Artiodactyla; family Bovidae; genus Ovis; species Ovis aries. Next base: position 38,009,949 of record NC_056057.1, on the reverse strand, counting down.
GAAGACTAGCCCAGTTTAGTGCATCTTTGGTGGGAGATGGTTTTGAAGTTATCCCTTAGATCAGGAGATACCAGAGTTCTTTCCCAACTGGTAGTGTTCTTAATGTTAATCAACAGGAACCACCTCACCAGCCAACTGATTACTCATCCTCCTTTGGTTGTCATCAGCCATTGGCACAATAAAGCAGTCACATCTTTCCAAAATTTTTTTTTGTTTTTCTGGCTTGTGCCTTTTTTTTTTTTTTTTGACTCTGAACCTCAATTGTTAATAATAATCTTCACCATTTCCTTTGGGACTATTTTTCCTAAAACCCTAAATATATATGTTCCTTAAATTTATTTTCAGACACCTCTTATTTCCTTCTATTCCTATAAATAAAGCCATCTCCTAGTATTTCTTCTACTATTTTAATATTCTTAATTTTATTATATTTTAAAAGTTTTTTCCTTTGGGAATTTATTCACTTTTGTAGCTTGAAGTATCACCAGACTACATCAGCCTTTTTTTTCTTCCTATATTCAATTCTGCATTTCAAAATTTTGGCTACAGTATTCTACTTAGATATCTTATTGCAACTTAAATTCATTATGCCCAGCAAAGAACTCTTTAACTTTTCTTTAAAAACTGTTTCTGCTCATACTTTTCCATTTTGGTTAATGTGAAGATCAGTACCTAGATATAAATGCTAGTTTACCTTAAATTGCCTCCATCTCCTGCAGGACTTCTGTTTGGTACTCTAAATTTATTTTCAAACGTATTCTTGCTATAATTTTCATTTCTTTCCCCTGTTTTATAGCATTAACTTTGCCAGCAAAACTCAGTCTTTTCACTTTACAGTTATATTTTTGGAATAATCTAACTTATACATGTATTATCTATTTCTTCTAAGGCATCTATCCATACAGTGCTACAAAAATAAGTACAAATGCATTTATACCATGTATTTTTAAATAACAGATTTCAAATGTCATAGGATAAGACCACCATAAATCAAAATGTGGCAACCAGAAAGGGCTATAGGGCTGATACTATTCCAGGTCAGTAACAGGGCTAAAAGTAGATACTACATTTATCAATACATATGCTCAAGATGGACCATGATTTTGGCTCAGAGCTTTCTAGCAAGAAGAGGAAGTGGGAAACCTTGTCAGCTGCATTATTCACAGTCTCTAATATAGACAATAAACTAAAGGCAAGCCACACCATTCATGGACTAAACCCTTTGACTTATCTTTCAGTAGAACCTACCACATTTCCCTTTATTAACTCCTTAGCAAGCCCACATATCATTCCAGAAAACACATCTACCATCTTCACAGTCCTTTAGTTCACATAACATGGAGGAAAATTGGCTTCTATCTCTTCTAAATCATTTAATTCTTTTCTTTTTTTATGATGCTCACCTTCATTTTTTTTTTTATGACAGGCATTTGTCCATTATTTCTCCCTCTCTTACCTTCAGCTTCTAATAGACCAAAAACTCCCCTGAGCATATTGTGAATCTATCTCACTGCAGCTACCTAAATGCATGCCCTTATCTCTTCTGCCCTGGCACCCACATTCATGTTTTCCCTGCCTGTGGCCTTACCTTCTTCAATCCCCCTGGTACATTCTACCTCCTTTTAACATATAAACCCTTTCTTAGCACCTGGTGCATGTTCCTCAATTCGAATCCATAAAACTCTGTTTAATGATGTATTTTCTTTCCTCTTTATTATTATAAGATGATCTCCCTATTTTCCCCCTATTTCTTCCAGTCTAAGCATAATTTCTCAAACAGAACATTGCTCCTGAATGACTAAATGAAGAAACAGATGAATGAATTTGCTGAACTAAAATGTGCAGTTTTTTTTTTTTAAGATATATCACATTTTATTGCTTTTGGACGTAGTTTGTTAAAGCTTGGGAATGAACAGAACTCATCATAGCTTTGACAATGTTTAAGTCCCTGGTTAAAGAAATGTTTAGATGTGTTTATTTAAACTGCAACTATTTCTAAGAGTTATTATACCATAGTGGTTTTTCAAAAGGTTCTTCTGAAATGTTATAAATGGTATTTTAATTGAGAAGAAGCTTTTTGTTTTTGATTGTATCCCTTTGTGTTAGGTAACTAATGTAGTAAAATAGATTATGTGTTTGCAATTGTTCAAATTTAGATTTCATCAGTAGGATTAAAATATCAGAAAGTATGCCTCTTCATTTTATGGAGCTAAGAATAACACATATATTAGAAGTCAGAGATTACCACTGTCCTGCAAAACTTCAAGTATTCAATAACTTGCCCTGTCATCAAAAATACTGCATGGAAAAGTTTTACCAAAATTCATCTAGATTGACCTATTTTGTTAGTTCTCTTTAGGAATCTAAGAAAATTCCTGGCATTTACAGAGGAAGTTATTCTACTTCCAGTACTTCCAGCAAATGGCAAGCAGAAATGAAAAACCCAAACCCACTAGTTACTTTTTCTTTTAAAATTTGTGTTCTGTAACCCATTAAATCAGTGATTGCCTATTTCCAGATACAAATTCCTGATTTTAATATGGCCAAGTCCATTCAAAATAACAGACATGCACATACAGGATTTTTAATAATGTAAATAGTTACAATGCCCCTAGATACTTTTCCACATTGCAACTCTGTAAATTGCTCTACTCTGTAAAGTTCACAAAATCCCAAGTGAGAATGATTTAACAAAACCTTTGAGCTTGTACAATTTGACAATATTTCTTGCCATGCGAAGCAGGAAGTTCATGTGGATATATAGCAAAAGCTGAACATCAAAAGAAAGGGGCAAAATCCATTTAAGCAAGATCAAAGTGCATTAATCTTGCCAGCATACAACTGCAATGTAAACACTATGAAGGGTAAATAGAGTTGGAAAGATTCTCTCATCTGAATAGCTTACAAATGGTATGCCTTTGGGGAAGAAACGTTGCCTTTACAGGTACTGTGCTACCTTTGCAATGCCCCTGAGCTTGGGATAGAAGCTGAACAAATAATGACATTTAATAATCTTGGGCCAATGCTATCATGTGAAACATGGGGTCTTTAATCATGAAAATAGCAATAGATGCTGAGTAAATACACTTCTCTTCTCTTTTCCCCTTTATCTCCTTTAGCACCCCTTGACATTCTTCCACACCTCATCCCACACATGGCATTTCTTGCAAAATTCACGTTTGGGCACCACCTGCCACTTATAACAGTACCACTCTGTCGAAATATTTTTAGCAGCTGCAAATTAAACTGTCCTTCAGGTGCAATCTCACACTTAATGAAAATGACACCTTGGCAGAGGACATGCGGCTCCCTTTATGATTCATTCGGCATCTTGAGTTTATTTAAGTTATGAACACATTTTGCTGCACTCAGGATTAGGATCAGCCTGATTTGCTAGGATGGGTACATTCTGACCAGCATTTGGCTGGACTTCTCCCTTGTACCCACGAGTCCCCAAAGAACAAGAACATTCAAGCAAAACAATACAAATATTTTTTCTGAAAATGAATCAAACCTACTGGATGATTTAAGGTTTTGCAATATCTATACTCCAAATGGTATAACATACATTGGTTTTCTAGGACATAAATTACACACAGTTCATTTGGATAGAGGATGGAATTAATGATTATAAACTCTCTTATGCAACTTTAAGAGGAATAGTTTCACACCATGAAATAGACAATCCTCTTGTAAAGTATGTTAGGGGGTTCTAGAGCAGAATAAAAGGAACAAAAGCCCGCTGGAGAAACACAGTGCTAATTACCTAACTCTGAATCAGTTCTGACACCATTTATAACAGGACAGGAAGGCTTGAAAATTCACCTAGTTCACAAATAAACATATAGACTCTTGTTTTCTTCACATCTGAAATGTGATTTCACTGACATTATGATTTATGTATGAAGAAAAATCCTTACTAAATATACACCTTGAATTAACAACATTAAAAATAAATTCTTACCTCACTGTACATATATAAAAACTCTCCTGTGATAGGAGTCAAATAAAAACTGGATAAAATGAGGCTTTTCCCACTCACTGGACTTGTAACATCAAAAAATTAATAAATGTTAACTAGTCTGAACTTTCTTATTTGTCAGAGGCACATATCTCTGAGGGGTGATGGAAGAATTACATTAGAATATATATATATATATATATATCAGATCAGATCAGTCGCTCAGTCATGTCCAACTCTGTGACCCCATGATTCGCAGCAGGCCAGGCTTCCCTGTCCATCACCAACTATGGGAGTCTATTCAAACTCATGTCCATCAAGTCAGTGATGCCATCCAGCCATCTCATCCTCTGTCGTCCCCTTCTCCTCCTGCCCCCAATCCCTCCCAGCATCACAGTCTTTTCCAATGAGTCAACTCTTCACATGAGGTGGCCAAAGTACTGGAGTTTCAGCTTTAGCATCATTCCTTCCAAAGAAATCCCAGGATTGATCTCCTTTAGGATGGACTGGTTGGCTCTCCCTGCAGTCCAAGGGACTTGCAAGAGTCTTCTCCAACATCACAGTTCAAAAGCATCAATTCTTTGGCACTCAGCCTTCTTCACAGCCCAACTCTCACATCCATACATGACCACTGGAAAACCATAGCCTTGACTAGACGGACCTTAGTCAGCAAAGTAATGTCTCTGCTTTTGAATATGCTATCTAGGTTGGTCATAACTTTTCTTCCAAGGAGTAAGCGTCTTTTAATTTCATGGCTGCAATCACCATCTGCAGTGATTTTGGAGCCCCCAAAAATAAAGTCTGACACTATTTCCACTGTTTCCCCATCTATTTCCCATGAAGTGATGGGACCAGATGCCATGATCTTCATTTTCTGAATGTTGAGCTTTAAGCCAACTTTTTCACTCCCCTCTTTCACTTTCATCAAGAGGCTTTTTAGCTCCTCTTCACTTTCTGCCATAAGCGTGGTGTCATCTGCATATCTGAGGTTATTGATATTTCTCCTGGCAATCTTGATTCCAGCTTGTGTTTCTTCTAGTCCAGCGTTTCCCATGATGTACTCTGCATATAAGTTAAATAAGCAGGGTGACAATATACAGCCTTGACGTACTCCTTTTCCTATTTGAAACCAGTCTGTTGTTCCATGTCCAATTCTAACTGTTGCTTTCTGACCTGCATACAGATTTCTCAAGAGGCAGGTCAGGTGGTCTGATATTCCCATCTCTTTCAGAATTTTCCAGTTTATTGTATACATCTACATATATATATATATATCTGTGTGTGTATCTATCTATCTACTTACCTACCTACCTATTTATATTCCTGTATCACAGGCCTTCAAAAACTGCTAACTTGTATAATTATAGAACATAAAAGTTTAGAAATATACTGTGTAAATATATGTTTAAAAGTTAATGGTAACGAAAACTTAGATTGCTAATGAAAGCAAACAAACAGAAGCTGGATGATAAGGAATCTGTAAGCCTGTTATAGACAACTGAGAAGAACAAAGAGCAGTTGTAAATTATGTAAATTTTAAAACTTCATTTTTACAACTAAGAAAAATATTTCCAATGTCACAGCCTTAGACTTCAAAATACTTACAAGCTAACTAGCAGGGAAGTTGCTGATAGAGAAAATCTCTCACCAGATGAAGGCCAGCACACCAGGATGGCACCCAAAGTGACTGTTTTTTTTCCCTTTCAGCTCTGATGCAGCATGGGGTAGGGGGGAGGCCCCCAAAGAATCAGAAGACCGTGAATGGGAACGTCTAGCACATTGAGAATGCAGGGAATGCAGCATAAGGTCATCTCACATTCTTAGCTAACAGCCTAAGCAGAATGGATATATCATTTTTGGCTATGGAATAGAAAAACCTCTGGCTGCCAAGAAATAGGCCTGGAAAAACTTTTGATGCTTAGTTGGCTGGGAAAGTATGAACAGCCCTTGGGGTAGTTTAACCCAAAGAAAGGTTCAAAATGAGTCATGCCAGGAAACCGAGAAGAGCTGATTAGAGTGGGAAGATGAGCACAAACAGTAAGCGAAAACAAAAGGTACTAGTTACTTTGACCCTTCCTTGTCCTTTTTATACACTGTTCTAAGCCACACTCATCCCAGAAAGAAATCTGACATTAAGACCCAACAAATGTTCAAAATGCAAACTAGAAACTAGCAAAGCTAGGATGTGAACAAGATCCGAGTTTTTACTGTTCCAAGCAGCATCAAATATTTATACCAATGTATTTTGTAATTTTTGTAATATGTATCTAAGTTGTATATGCACATACATCATTTGGTTACTGTTTACTCTTTTAATAAAGAGATTAGCTTTATTAAAAAATAGTATAAAAGCTTGATGCTTTCTACTACTTCAGACTCCATTAAGGCATTCAAGGTCTTCACTATTCAGCCCCTCTGCTATATAATTCAAGGCTCACCTCACATTGCATTTTCATCTGTATCCTCCTGTTATCATTCTGCATTCTTGAAACTTTCAGTCTTAAATGACTGTATTTATGTAAATTCTATATGAAGAATCATGCCAATTTTTTAAGATCTTTTACTAATATTTTCCAAAAGTACTTTCTTTAAATTCTTCAAGTGGAAATTTGTCTTCTGGGTTCTCACAATATTTTGCTTAGATTTCAGTTAAAACTATTAAACCATCTCACCTGCCCTAAATATTCTTCACAATTTCTTCACAAAGTGTTTTTGAGGCAGGGCTCTGTCATTCATCTTCAAATCCTAATTCTTAAGATAGTATATATTACCATTTAAATTCTTGCTAATTTGAACTCAACTGAACACTGTTCTATTTTCATAACTGTTTTACAGTTTGTAAACTGCCTTCACACAGGTGATGGCAGACTAGCTGCACGAGGGATGCAGTAAGAGGCCAGCACAACCTTTGGCTAAGCTTTCCCACTGACTAACTGTGTGGCCCTTAGCACATTACTTCACATATCTGTTTCAAGTTCTCATCATAAGGTGAGAATATGGTGAGGCTATAAAGCTCAAATGACCTAATGGTTTTAAAACACATGGACATAGAACAACATGCCACGTGAAATAAGAGCTATCATTGTTTTCCAAGTATTGGTTACCCCTGCTTCAAAGTTAGCCATGTGCTGTTCTCCAGAAATCATTTAAGAAGAGCACCATTGAAGAAAAAAAAAAAAAAGAACATCTTTAAAAAATACAAAAGTGGAAAATAAAGGGCACAAACAAAGGGCAAATCAACAGCTCCTTTCCCCCGCCCCATCACTTGGTCATAATGAAAGAGAAAATGAGTCAGACACTAAAATATCAGCAGCTGCATGTTTCTCCATACAAACTTAGATAAAGACACATGAATTCAAAAAATTCAAAAGGAGGTTTGATTCTCAGTGTTGAGACTTAACAGCTATATTCCCCATCAAGCACAACTGGATGTGCTGCAACATTTTTAGGTTCTCCCTTGTACTTCCTGTCGACAAATTTATGCCATGAGTATACTCATCACCTTTGCAATTACTGAATGATTATCATTTTTAATCACATTATATATAGGTAAGATTACAGGTTTGTATAATCATTATTAAGTAAGACTATTTTTCTGCTAAAAAAATTTTTTTAAGTAGAGTAAGGAAATATTCAGAAACATGTCACTTCCATAGTTGCTGCCTCTCACTTTCATTCATGTATGTGTGTGTATATATATATATATTTATCTCCATCTTAATCAGTTTGATTCCCCAATTATCAGGATATTCTTTTGTGCCTGAGCAGCACTTCTGGGCTGACTTTTGACCATGTTTATTAGTATTGCACATTCAGCTTCTCAGAATAACTCACTATCTCCATCATGTCCACACTTGTTCCAACTGGAAGCTCATCTTTCTCAATGCCACCACATTTCTTTCTCCTTATTCTTCATCAATATTTAGTCAGTCATCAAGCTTTATTTCCATCTCTCTCCTAAATATTTTTATATCTATCTCTATTCTTCATGTCTTAATTTAGGTCCTTAAAGTTCTTCCGCCCTTTAATAGCTTTCTGAGTTTCTTGTTGTCAGTCTTACCTTGCTACAGTTTCTTCTTCTATACAACACCAAGCGGCTTCATCAACATTCAGTTTGTTTTTGTCAATGCATTGTTTGACATTCTCCTTGATACAGTTTTGGTTGGAATATAAATTGCTCTAGCCATTTTTTGTAAAGCCATACATATACCTACCCTATGATATCCCAGGTGGCTCAGTGGTAAAGAATCCACCTGCCAAAGCAAGAGACACAGGAGATGTGGGTTCAATTTCTGGGTCAGGAAGATCCCCTGGAGGAGGAAATGGCAACCCACACCAGTATTCTTGCCTGGAAAATTCCATGGACAGAGGAGCTTGGCGGGCTGCAGTCCAGGTGGTTGCAAAGATTCAGACATGACTGAGCGACTGAGCATACAGGCTTACCATGATCCATTCATTCACTTCCTTGCCTTTTAACTGAGAGAAATGAAAACTTACATGCCCACAACTAGACTTGAACAAGAATGGTTATGGCAGTGTCATTAAGCTGAGGTGTCTATCTATCAGTACAACAGATAACAGGATGTGGTGTAGCCCAAACAGGTAAATTTTCCCAGAATCATTTGAAAAGACCCTGATGCTGGGAAAGATTGAAGGCAGGAGGAGAAGGGGATGACAGAGGATGAGATGGTTGGATAGCATCACCAACTCAATGGACACGAGTTTGAGTAAACTCCAGGAGTTGGTGATGGACAGGGAGGCCTGGTGTGCTGCAGTTCATGGGTCACAGAGTTGGATGAGACTGAGAGACAGAACTGAACTGAACTGAACTGAATTTCCCAGAAATAATAAAAAACAAAATACTGATATATAATGATATGGATGAATTTCAAAAATATTAAAACAAAGGAGCATGTATTATGTAATTCCATTTATGAGTTTCTGAAGTAGGCACGAATAATTTTTGTAAAAAATTCAGAATACTGGATTCCTCTGGGGACAAAGGTATGGGGATTGATTAGGAAACGGCAAGAGAAAACTTTCTGGGGTGTTTCTAACCTTGATTGGCATTTAGGGTACAGAAGTATTTCATGTGTCACAACTCACTGTGCACTACACTTGTTACTAGTGCATTTCACTGTACATTAACTTCACCTCAATAGAAAAAAATAAACAATATTGAACTCGAATCACTGTTAATCATTTGAGAATTGTGTGCTGATGTCTGAAATCTATTTTGAATTGACACAAAAAAGATGGTTGATGAAGAAAAATGGATGGATAGATATGTGATAAATTATAGAAAACTGTAAATTTGTAGAATACAGGTTGAGAACAACTGTGCATCACTATCAAAGTCTTTCAAATTTCTGGTATATGAAAATTTTTCTTAGAAAAATAATTTAAAATTACTTCTATGTCTCTGAAACAAAAATAATATGTTTATCTTAACTTTCTGTTAAGGTGTGCTAAAACACATATAAGGATTAAGATAAATTAAGAAAACATAGCCTGTAAATAATTATCATTATGGGTGGTAAGAAAATCACTTACTTTCTTTTCTTTACTGATACTTATCTTTATAACTTAGTCTTAAATTCAAACTGCAGAAAAATCAAGAAACTAAAGCTGTATAACTGAGCCTGCACAGAAAACATCACTTAGATTTTCAGAGATGTAAATTTGTATGATAAACTCTTCAGTGTATGGTTGATTTTCTATACCTAGATAGCATGTATGTTCTTTTTACTTAAATATTGTGGTTTTTAACATCTTACAGTCAAATAGGAATATTTTCATATTGTAATTGCCTATATGCTGTAGAAACGTTTGAAAAGTAAACTGGTAATAAATGTTGAGTTTCTGTGTTTCTTTTTTTTTTTTTAAAGAAGTAACATGTTGCTGCATTTTTTCATCTTTCTGTCCTGCTGGTTGATTTATTTTTATCATGTATATTATACAATCATTTCTCTATTTTATTGAATTTCTCAAATTACAGATATACAGTATTGAGTACAAAGCAGGTTTTAAGAAGAGTGATTGGAATATTAATCTAAGTTAAATTAAATGGCTCTATCAGTTCACAGGACTACTTCTCACTTCTTATGATCTGATACTTATCTAATAAATGTGGTCTGCTTTCACTCTTTTACCTTGTAAGCATGTTGTCTTTTTTATTGATTGTTGTAAAAGAAGCAATTCTTCAATATTTAAACATGGGAATGATATAATTATATACCTTATTCTTTATAAGTTAAGAGTGATTTTTCTCCATTGCAGAATTTAGGAGTTGCATAATGATGTTCTTTTTATTTATAGGCACATTATGAATAATGACCTGTAGGTCTGTTTTATATCATGATAGATATGGATTAGAAATAGTTCATGTCTTTAGATTTAGTACAGTTACCTCAACTATAATATTTTTAGGCATTTATATAATTTTTGATTATTTATTCCTTCTTAAATATAGAAAGTTGTAATACTATAAATTATTTCTTGGATTAGGTCCTAAATAAATAAATTCATATCTATGCATCATCATAAAGTGTCCTTTTATCATTTACATTAGGTTTTTGAATTATGCCCCAGGTGGCACTAGTGGTAAAGAACCTGCCTGCCAATGCATGACATGTAGGAGACTTGGGTTCAATCTCTGGGTCATAAAGATCCCCTGGAGTAGGAAACAGCAACCTGCTCCAGCATTCTTGGGTGGAAAAGTCCATGGACAGAGGAGCCAGTGGGCTATAGTCTACAGGATCACAAGGAGGCAGATACAACTGAACACAAAAAGAGTTGGCCATGGTTGAGCACAAGTTTAGATTAGATAGATGATTTGTTACTTGAGAACATCAGAGAAATTTCATGGAAGAATTTTCATTATTTAATAATGGTTACAAATGGATACACATACATATATAATATACATATTCTTGAGATAAAAATAAGTTGGATATTGATTTTTATTATATTTAAACCTCAAGGACTTAATATAGACTTTTTCCCCCAATGGATTTCTACAAAATTGAGAAGGTTTGGGAAAAAGGCAATTTTAAAAAATATTTTGTCATTACAGATATTAACATTAAATGGAATATGTATAATGTAAACCCTGCTCTCTTAAAACAAAATCAAGCTCTCAATGGATTCCATGTTCATAAAGTAATTACAATATTTTGCATACAATAGAAATTAAAAATAAATTTTGAGCTTGGATGAAGGGCCAAGGCAGCAAACTTTCACTGTCTGTATCCAAAGAAAACAGAACTTGTTTTGTTTAGAAAAGCCACTGCTCCATGATAACAAATAATTTATATGCTCTTACTTAATCGATGACTTCACACTAAAACTTTCCCTTAGAGAGAAAATTGGTAGAGGTTCAAGAATCATGTTATTTCCTAACTTACCTCATTTTAAATTAGAGCACATTTTCCTTCCCTTTGCCAGAAAGTTCATCAATTTTTTTTATACAATGTGCTTACTCTGCTTTATTAAACAAGATGAAAAAGTACATTTCAGTGAACGTGATTTATTTTTCAAAAGTTTCAGTGTTTAAGCAAAGAGCTAAAAAAAGAAAACACACCAAAGAGATATAGTACAGGAGTGATTTAAACCTCTCAGAGAAGGAAGAAAAACATAGCAGTAACTCTTTTCAACTCTTTCTGCAATCTATAGTCATATCTCATTCACTTGGTAACATTTAAAATAAAAGGAAAGATGTAAGTTTAAGATACACTTCATAGAAATAAATACATCTTTTGAAAAACAATTATATAAAGAGAATGAGAACACAAGTCTCAGACTATGAGAAACTATCTGCAAAAGACACATCTAATAAAAAACTGTTATACAAAGTATACAAAGAACTCTTAAAAAACTCAATTAGAAAATAAACAATTGGATTAAAAAAATGGGCCAAAGGCTTTGACATCTCTCTAAAGAAGATACGAAGAGGGCAAATAAGCACAGAAAAAGATGTTCCATTATCTTTAGGAAAATGCAAATTAAAACAACGAGATACCATAGCACATCTATTAGAATGGCCAAAATCCAGAACAGTAAATGCTGGCAAAGATTCGGAGCAATAGGAACTCTCATTTATTGCAGGGAATTTCAAATGATACAGCCACCATAGAAGACAGTTGGTGGTTTTTACAAAACTAAACATACCCTTACCACATGGCCCCAAAATCATGCTCCCTGCTATACACTCAAAGGAGTTAAAAAGTTATATCCACACAAAAACCTGCACATTATGTTTATAGAAGCTTTATTCAAAATTGCCAAAACTTGCAAGTAACCAAGACGTGCTTCAGTAGGTGAATCTAGACAATGGAATATTATTTGGAGCTAAAAAGAAATGGACTATCAAGCCAGGAAAAGACATAGGGGAAACAAATGTATATTAGTAAGTGAAGGACGCCAATCTGAAAAAGGTTACATGCCATATGGTATGATTTCATAACACGACATTCTGGAAAAGGTAAAAATATAGAGACAGTAAAAAGATCAGGGGTTGCTGGGATTAAGGGAAAGGAAAGAATGAAGAGGTTGAACACGGGGGCTTTTTGGGTCAGTGGTTTCACAGTGCTAGACTGACATACTTAGTACAATTACTGTGATAGCAGATATACGTCATTATACATTGGTTCAAATGCCAAGAAGGAACCCTAATATAAATATAAGACTTTGGGTGATAATGTGTGTGTCAGTATATGGATTAATACATCAACTGTAACAGATGTACACTCTGGTAGGGGATGTTGATAATGGGGAGGCTAAGCATATGGGGAGTAGAATTATGTGGAAAATCTCTGTCCCCTTCATTCAATTTTACTGTAAATTTTACTAAAAGTGCTCTAAAATACAATGTCTATTATTTTAAAATAATTATAATAACATATACATTATTGGTATTTTTCTGGGCAGTAAGAACTTTAACTGTAGTTCAATTCTTTCTTATCACATTAAGGACATATTCTTCTACTCTTAACTAAAAAATTTTAATTAATCAGAAAATCTGATTAATTTTTCAACATTAAAAAGGTAACAGATTTTATTTTTAAAATAAAAAGGTAATAAATTGAGAGGTTTCTACTTACTGAATCATTCTTGTAACACAGAATTGACTTTAAGAATTTATTTAGAATATCTGGATACTCATAAATACATGTTTCTAGTTTACCTTTTCATCTGATATTGATATTGGTAATACTATAGCTCTAGCTGACTTGAATGGCCTGAAAGCCTATTTACTCTTGTCTATTCTCTCAGATATTTCTTAGAGATTTCATACAATTATCTCATCCACATATTTTATATGATTCAAAGTTAAATTGATACATTGAAACTTTGTCAAGAAAAGAACAGAACCACTTAAGTAACACAAAAATAAAAGCAAACATGTACTACCAATTTATTTCTTTGGAATGTTCTTAAAATCCAGGTGTATACACAATTTCGGCTTGCTTTTTTTTTTACTCTCTCTGAAAAGTAGCTCAGAATCTACTTAGCAAAATTGGTATGTGTGAATTTTAGTAATAATTGTATTAAAAAACAAGTCAGTTTTATCATAAAAATTTACTTTGCCAAAACATTTCTGAATATGTAATCAAACAAAAAAATTTTCCTCTGTGAAATAAAAAGTTGATTTTGTAAGGGAAATGGAAAACGTTTCTTCTCTCTAATCTGCCCATTTCCTGCTGCTGCTACTGCAGCTAAGTCGCTTCAGTCGTGTCCGACTCTGTGTGACCCCATAGACAGCAGCCTACCAGGCTCCCCCGTCCCTGGGATTCTCCAGGCAAGAACACTGGAGTGGGTTGCCATTTCCTTCTCCAATGCATGAAAGTAAAAAGTGAAAGTGAAGGTGCTCAGTCGTGTCCGACTCTTTACGACCCCATGGACTGCAACCTACCAGACTCCTCCGTCCATGGGATTTTCCAGGCAAGAGTACTGCAGTAGGGTGCCATTAAAAGCTCAAGCCCTTTTTCAAGGATTGCATCCATAGGGGCCTTCCTCTGAGTTCCCTCTCATTAGGCCCCTGAATTCCAGGGAAAGGAAATATCTATTTCCACATTGTAGACTTATTCTTAAAATAATGATTTAGGAACCAGGGAGGATTTAAGTCAATTTTCATTTGACAGATACCTTGGAAACTTTTTAATAACAGCATTTATAGAAAGAAACTAATTATCTTGATTGCAAAATCAGCAAAGTTTTAGAATTAACTCTCACATTCTGATCAGAACGTGTTCTCAAAAATGCTGAAAATTCAGGACCTCTTCAAAGAAGAAAAACATGCTCAACTGTGATATAATTAGCAGTTTCCATGGCTTTTGTTCTTTAGAGACAATAATAGTTTTGATTCTTGAAAATGTCTAATTATGTGGAGAAGGAAATTCAAAGCACTAAAGAAGATAATTTACAGCATAGTTTTCAAAGTGATTAGAATTTGCAGAAAACAATTCTTACTACATAGTCTGTTTAATCTTCAAGATTTTATTATCCCTTAAGAAATAATAATTCAAATTTAACATTAGCCACCTTTTTTGTACTTTCGTTTAATCTCAATATATTGGAAACGAACAATTACTTTAACAAAACAACTTGGACTTATTTTGAGATTTTTTTTATACATCTATTGATTTACATCTAAGGATTACATCTATGTACACTGGATACTAGAGATTTTTAATATCTGATATGCTGTTTTATATATATAAATTATATCACATCCCTAATACTTAAAATTTAATGTCATAATACAAATTTTAAAGTTGTAACATAAAATGTGTAATTTTTGGTTTTATGTTTGAATTTTATCTGTATATTTGCACTAAAAATCTTTCTAGTTTTTCTTTTTTAAACTGGATGCTTTTGACAAAAGTGTATTTGGATTAGTCACTCAGTTGTGTCCAACTCTGCGATCTCAAGAACTGTAGCCCACCAGAGTCCTCTCTGTCCATGGAATTCTCCAGGCAAGAATACTAGAAGGGTTGCCATTCCCTTCTCCAGGGGATCTTCCAGACCCAGGGATCGAACCTAGGTGCCTTGCCTTGCAGGCAGAATCTTAACTGACTGAGCCATCAGGGAAGTTTACAGGGAACTAATTAGTCATCACATATTATAAATACTGTGTTGCTGTTTTATCATCCAGTTTATTATTTAAAATAAAACATTATTAGTCCTAGTTTAGTTCAAGTGTAAAGAAGTTAATTCATATAAACCTATACTAAAAACAACTCTTTAAAAACTATCTGAGACTTTTCTGAACCTAGAAGTCACCATCTCTACTACTACTTAAAAAAAAAAAATTCCTAACATTTAGCAGGATGTAGTTGTGGGAAATTTTATGGGTTATTATAAAGGTGCTTTGTTGTTACTGTTTAGTCCCTAAGTCATATCTGACACTTTAGTGACCCCCGGACTGTAGCCCACCAGGCTTCTCTGTCCATGGGATTCTCCAGGCAAGAATACTGGAGTGGGTTGCCATTTCCTTCCCCAGGGAATCTTCCTGGCCCATGGATACAGTTGTATTCACCCAACACTGTCTTAGTAGATGATTCAAGTGGGTAGGGTGGGTCTTACTCAGTTCAGTTCAGTCACTCAGTCATGTCTGACTTTTTGCAACCCCATGGACTGCAGCACACCAGGCCTCCCTGTCCATCACCAACTCCCAGAATTTACTCAAACTCATGTCCATCGAGTTGGTGATACCATACAATCATCTTATCCTCTGTCATCCCCTTCTCCTGCCTTCAATCTTTCCCAGCATCAGGGTCTTTTCAAATGAGTCAGTACTTCATATCAGGTGGCCAAAGTATTCGAGTTTCAGCTTCAGCATCAGTCCTTTCAATGAATTTTCAGGACTGATTTTCTTTAGGATGGATTGGTTGGATCTCCTTACTGTCCAAGGGACTCTCAAGAGTCTTCTCCAACACCACAGTTCAAAAGCATCAATTCTTCAGCACTCAGCTTTCTTTATGGTCCAACTGTCACATCCATACATGACTACTGGAAAAACCATAGCTTTAACTAGATGGACCTTTATTGGCAAAGTAATGTTTCTGCTTTTTAATGTGCTGTCTACGTTGGGTCTTACTAGACTTACACAAAGGTCTTACCAGTGATTGTTGCTTAAAATTCCAATCAGCCCATTCAAAGGATAGACTTACTAGGTATTTATAATTCTCCAATTGAAACAGAACCAAAATTTACTAATTTAATAAAGCTAAGGCTTCCCTCATGGCTCAATGGCAAAGAATCTACCTGCCATTGCAGGAGACACAGGTTTGATCCCTCATCCTGGAAAATCCCACATGCCATGGAGCATCTAAGCCAGTGTGCCGCAACTATTAAGCCTGTGCTCCAGAGGCCAGAAACTGCAACTTCTGTGCCTAACCACCCTAGATTCTGCAGTCCACAGTGAGAAGCCACTGCAATGAGAAGCCCATGCACTGCAGCTGGATAGTAGGCCCCAGTAGTCACAACTGTAGAAAAGTCCAAGCAGCACAGAATAAATAGCTACTTTTTTAAAAAAGCCAATATTAGAATAATGACAAAGTTTAGATTAGACGACATCACAGTAGAGTCTAAACACCAAACATATACACACATACCACACAAACATTCTCGTATGCCAATGTCAATTTAGACGAGGTATAGGATTGTTCATTCGTAGAATGTAACAAAACTGTCCTGTTTCTGTTTCTTCTTTAACAATCAAAGGTGTGGTATATTTTGATAGTTTAGTCCTCAGGTCTAATGTAGGATTTTGACAGAGAGAAGACTCTGATTAAGCAGATGTGAGTGGGCTCTGAGATTTTTGATTTCTAACAAATTCCCAGGAGATGCATATGCTACTACTCCCAGTGCCAAACTCCTGGAAATAGGATTTATATCAGCTAAGTTTTCAATGATTTGCTGCTGCTAAGTCGCTTCAGTCGTGTCCGACTCTGTGCGACCCCATAGACGCCAGTACACCAGGCTGGGATTCTCCAGGCAAGAGCACTGGAGTGGGCTGCCATTCCCTTCTCCAATGCATGAAAGTGAAAAGTGAAAGTGAAGTTGCTCAGCCGTGTCCGACTCTCAGTGACCTCATGGACTGCAGCCTACCAGGCTCCTCCGTCCATGGGATTTTCCAGGCAAGAGTACTGGAGTGGGGTGCCATCGCCTTCTCCACAATGATTTGAGCTATATATAAATGACATAATTATGTGAACCCCTGGTGGATAGAATCCTTTAAGTGTGGCAAATCTTGGCTTTTTAAAAAGTATACAACTTAATAAAATGAACATGTTAGAAAGACAACAGAGTTCAGAAGGTATATTTCATCTTGTTTTCAGTTGATACAAGATTACTACTCACCTCTTGTAGGTTACTTAAATTTTATTACTTATAGTTTTCTATTTCACACGGTTTTTGGGAAGATGAAGTGATTTTATAGGAAGCACTTTGAATAATATAAAACACTATATGATCACAGGATTTCAGTTGATAATTATTTCAATTATGTCTTTATGCAAAAACATCAATTTTACAAATTAATACTTTCGTTATTAAAACTTCCAAATATTCGGGATAATAACACTAAACGTCATGCATTTGCAGTACAGTGGATGCAATTTAGAATCAGTGCTGTTTAAGTCAACTTGTGTTTTTGTTCAGTGCAAGCATTCCATTTCCTATTTTTTTCCTTGCAACTCTTCCCCGTTGCTTCTGCTTTAATATTGATTCTATGAGATCTTGAGTACTAATATGGAATAGCTTCCACCTATATTCCACCTTTCAGATACCTAGTCAGGACTAATAAAGGCATTTTCTAAACCAATTTGATACTTTCAACTTTGTTTTGAATAAGTACAGGGCTTGTTTCTCTTTATTTTAGTAACACAAAGAAATATTTTCTAACTTTAATATAGATTAAATTTGTTTTATTTTCTAGTGGACCTATGATTTCTATATTTTCCATGGAATAAAAATTATAATATATATACAACCATTGTCTGGGCAATGTTCTGAGCCTTATATAATTACATGTTGGAATAAATTTCTTAGACCATATAACAAGGCATGCTTATGTATATTAATTAGCTTAAAACACTAAGTAAAAGTAGATTTCCTCATCTTTCAAAATATCATCCTTCAATTTGTTACTGTGCCCCCCTCAAATATTTATAGAGAAGCTGTAAAATAAAGGCTGCTAAAATGTGGCAACAATATAATTTATAGATTAATATAATAAAATCCAAAGAAATAGGGAGATTATTTAACCACTGCTTTAAATAATCAAATGAGAAATTAAAAATTTTAAACAAATGAAATGTTTTTACTGTTAGAGAATGGGTCAAGAATCATGCTTATTGTTAATGATGAATTCATTATTTTTACATATTTCTTTTAAATCTCAGAGACTAGTTGAAGTGATCTTATTTACTTACTTTTTGGAAAGCAGCCCAGAACTTCTAGAATATCTATCTAAAAGCATTTAGAATTTCTGCTAAAATGCTTTATATAAAATAATATTATTTCTGGTTTCTCTCTATTCCTTAACAAATCTCTCTAACCATTATCTCTTTTTGTCTCATTATTTTTGGGATGACTTTACTTAAAAATTTATGTAAAATTAGGGACATATTCCACTAAAATAGTATCTCCTAAAAATTGACATTCATATTATGTACAGTTTTTTTTTTAATTCCAACTGATTCCCATCTTTTTTCCACAAAACTTAAAAAAGGGGATCGCCAATTTCTTGGATTTTGAACTCCCTTAAACACACATTTTATAAGAGATAACTGTAGATGTAAGGATAAAAAGCAGCCTCCCTCATAACTTGTCAAATTCTGGTATCATTTTATAGCAAAAGGCTCAGACACTGTGGTTCTGATACTGAGTTAAACAAAGCGTGTAAATCAACTGAATCAAAAAGTTCATGTTTCACTGAAAGAAAAATGGATATATGTGTTCTTTTACTTTACTGGTTAAACAATGGATTTAAGATATTAAGACTCCTTGGACATATATGCATATAATCCCATAGAGATGCTAAAATCTCCAGAGTTTTCCATTTGATAAAGAATTCTATTAGTATTATCCTGGAGGGCAGAGATTTCCCTTAGTTAGCTGTTTCTTATAACAGTTCTTGGTACCAAGAGAGTGCTTAATGTGCACCCAAAAAATGGAAGTTGGCCAGAATAACATGTTATAGCCGGCAAATGTAGCTAGATATTCACTGTACTATTATCAGTGATCTAGGAGCACGCTGAATAGAAGTGCCAGGTACAGAGGGAAGAGTAGAATTCACTTTAGTAACTGTGTCGACTGATAAACTTAAGTTCTATACGAATAGAGACAGTGTTGAATGAGATGAGAAAGGACTGGACTTGGGGAAAGTAAAGACATTCGTTAAAAAGCAGAACATAAGCACATTGTATATAGTAATTAAATATGACAGTTTAATTCACCTGAAAGTGATTTATTCTTAATGTCGCATTAATAACTTATCTATTTTACCTCTATCATGTCATATTATATAGTATTTGTTTTGTATGATAAGATGTAAAATGGCTCATGAATTAACATATGTTCCAATAATATTATGTGCTGTTCCAAGACTGAAAACTTATTAACAGGTATCACTTCTAATTTACATGATAAACTTCAGGGTTAGACTTTTAGATAGGAGACTCGAGAGCATAGTTTAAGAATCTTAATTTCAGCAAGTGATATCATAAATTTTATTTTAGTGACAGATATTATTACTGTGGTTAAGTGATAATGACAATCTATTTAGGAAGCTACTATTAACCATTAGGAATTAATCTGTTCTTTATTTCTAAATAATTTTCATCTTTCTTTTCAGACTACATCCATACAGTGGATAGGTTAAGTTTTCTGAAAACTTTTCTCCCACTTAGTGATTTTAATCTCCTATGTTTTCTCATCCTAGAAAATATGTTGTAGTTCCAAGTAATCCGTCTTAATAGCAATGACATACTCAGCTTACTTAGTTGCACTACAGTGTATTAAAGGGAGCATCATTTTGCTACTACTATCAAAATATTCTGTACTAAATATTTGTGACATAATCTACTAACGAAGTGTGATCTTTTCAAAGATGAAAAGTTTGGGAATTCACGAGTAGCTTACAGACAGAAGTGATAAACGGAATTGCAGCACATTTATACAAAATCAAAACTATTAAACTGAGTAGAGCTTTGGCATATCTTTATGACACGGCTACCCTCTTTTTTGTTGCTGCCTCAGCTCTACCACTACCAAATGATTTCAACACTGCAGGACATTAAAACTGGATCCTCTGACTCTCTGCCATTCTTGTTCTCTGTCCTGCTGCCATACCCCTATCTCCAGCCAGTCTTTTCAATTCCATTCTGCAAGTTGCTCTTACTCAGGAATTTGAAATGGACAAGAAAGGAAGTAAAAGTAGTTCTGGCTAAGGAAAAAAAACGTGTAAAACCAGTTTACATTTTAAGATTCACTAACATACAATATCTTAAGGTCTCTCAAATCCAATTACAGTATACTTTTATCCATTAGGGCACTGATTGCTTGATTAGAGTTGACTATATTACTTTAATATTTATAAAGAATATGATTTTTCCCCTTTAATTTATTTAAAATAAATCCTCAGAAGTACAATAATCATTAGCTTTCTTATGGGGAACAGCAATATCCCACAGCTTCAATAATTTCTCTTCAAAATATTTAATATGATTATTGAAAATACAAGAAAATCTCTGATCAAAGATATTTTATAACTTCCTGGTTCACCCTAGTATTATAAGCCAAAATTTTATAATTTTAATTATTAATATGACTAGATGCCTCTTTAATTCATCTAAAAATGAGTACGGCTTAGTGGTAATTTCTCTGTTTTGTTTTCTTTTTTCAGAATACCGTCATTTTTGTTTGACTTAGAAAATTGTCTTCTAGTCCTGCAAAACATGGGTATAATGTGTTTATTTATTCTAATATGTGTCGATAAACTCTATAGGTGTTAAGTAGTTAGTGGCAATCATCATTTGATATCAATCTTGGCATTATTAATTTTCAGGATCACTGAGATTCAAGCTTACTAATTGTAAATGGGTCAAAATACAACATACACACCCCCCAATACAACTTCATACTGATTGTCACTTAAATCCTGCTGTATGTATGCCAAACAGAAAAAGGCATTGGAGGTTTCAGAGGAAAAATAAATCTACCAACTTCACATAGGAGTTTATAAATGTATAAAAGGGATACTTTCTCTGACATTGAAACCCTGACATTTTTTAAACTCTGTATTAAGTGAATGGAATAGATTATTTGTAGTTATAGAAATGCAAAGAAGTACAGGAAAACAATTGAATGGGAAAGACTATAGATCCTGATGCTGGGAAAGATTTAAGGCAGGAGGAGAAGGGAATGACAGAGGATGAGATGGTTGGACGGCATCACCAACACAATGGACATGAGTTTGAGTAGGCTCCGGGAGCTGGTGATGGACAAGGAAGCCTGGCATGCTGCAGTCCATGGGGTTGCAAAGAGTCAGACATGACTGAGCAAATGAACTGAACTGACATATCTCTTCAGGAAAATTAGAGATACCAAGGGAACATTCCATGCAAAGATGGGCACAATAAAGTACAGAAACGGTATGGACCTAACAGAAGCAGAAGATATAAAGAAGAGCTGGCAAGAATACACAGAAGAACTGTACAAAAAAGATCTTGATACCCATATAAGCACAATGGTGTGATAACTAACCTAGAGCCAGACATCTTTGAGTGTGACGTCAAGTGGGCCTTAGGAAGCATCATTACAAACAAAGCTAGTGGAGATGATAGAATTCCAGCTGAGCTATTTCAATACTAAAAGATGATGCTGTGAAAGTGCCTCACTCAATATGTCAACAAATTTGTAAAACTCAGCAGTGGCCTCAGGACTGGAAAAGGCCAATTTTCATTCCAATCCCAAAGGGCAATGCCAAAGAATATTCAAACCACCACTCAACTGCACTTATTTCACATGTTAGCAAGGTAATGTTCAAAATTCTCCAAGTTAGGCTTTAACAGTATGTGAAATGAGAAGTTCCAGATGTTCAAGCTGGATTTAGAAAAGGCAGAAGAACCAGAGATCAAACTGCCAACATCCATTGGATCACTGGTCGAAGTAAGAGAATTCTGGAAAAACATCTACTTCTGCTTCATTGATGACACTAAAGCTGTTGACTGTGTGGATCACAACAAACTGCGGGCAATTCTTAAAGAGATGGGAATACCAGACCACCTTCCCTGTCTCCTGAGAAACCTGTATGCAGGTCAAGAAGTAACAGTTAGAACTGGACAGGGAACAATGGACTGGTTCCCGACTGGGAAAGCAGTATGTCAGGGATGTATAATGTCACCCTACTCATTTAACTTATATGCAGAGTACATCACGAGAAATCCTTAACTGAATGAAGCACAAGCTAGAATCAAAAGTGCCAGGAGAAATATCAATAACCTCAGATATGCAGATGACACCACCCTTATGGCAGAAAGTGAAGAGGAACTAAAGAGCTGCTTGATGAAGGTGAAAGAGGAGAGGAAAAGAGCTGGTTTAAAACTCAACATTCAAAACAGCAAAGATCATGGCATCTGGTCCCATCATTTCATGGCAAACGATGGAGAAACAATGGAAGCAGTGACAGACTTTATTTTCTTGGGCTCTAATATCACTGCAGATGGCTACTACAATCATGAAATTAAAAGACACCTACTCCTTGGAGGAAATGCTCTGACGAACCTAGACAGTGTATTAAAATCAGAGACATTACTTTGCAGACAAAGATCCATATAGTCAAAGCTATGAATTTTCCAGTAGTCATGTATGGAGGTAAGAGTTGGACCATAAAGAATTGACGCTTTTCAACCGTGGTGTTTGAGAAGACTCTTGAGAATCCGTTGTACTGCAAGGAGATCAAACCATTCAATTCTAAAAGAAAACAATCCTGAATATTCACTGAAAGAACTGATGCTACAACTGAGACTCCAATAGTTTGGCCACCTGATGTGAAGAGCAGACTCATTAGAAAGACCCTGATGCTGGGAAAGATTGAAGGCAGGGGGAGAAGGGGACGACAGTAGATGAGATGGTTGGATGGCCTTATTGACTCAATGGACATGAGGTTGAGCAAACTTCAGGAGACTGTGAAGGACAGGGAATCCCTACCTGCTGCAGTCTACAGGTCACAGAGTCTGACATGACTGAGCAACTGAATAAGAAAAAGAAGAGAGATTTAGAAATATACTGAAGAGATACACTTTTGATACATCTTTTATGCTAACAGCCTACATTAAATGCCAACATAGTTATGATTTAGTAAATCATCATAAAATAATAAAAATTATACTTCTATAATGAATAAAATATATACTTAATTTATGAAAATTACTAATAATAAACTACAGTTTTCAAATGCATATCTTTATTTTTGAATAAATATATTTTAACATAATAATAGTACCATATGTAAAATGTCATAGAGAATTTATGTGTTGATCCAAAACAGGAAATTGACAGATTGCTGAAGGAAGTTGTGGGAGGCTGGAGTGCGAATGAAGGGATATGATTTTCTCTTGTCTAGTTTACCTAAATCATATAGTGACAGAAACATTTCTGTTGAAAATATTCCTTTTAAGGGCATCTAAACACACTTAAATCTTCCTTACTAACATTACCAGGAAAATATTTTAAATACTCTTCTCTTACATAACGGTTTGTGATTTATGTTTGGTTGACTATATGAAGCTTTGCTTACAGCATTTCAGTGTCATTTTGGGGGTTTCCCTGGTGGCTCATCAGTAAAGAATTCCCCTGTATTGCAAGAGACATAGATTTGATCTCTGGTTTGGGAAGGTCCTCTGGAGAAGGAAATGGCAACCCACTTCAGTATTCTTGCCTGGAGAATTTCATGGACAGAGGAGCCTGGTGGGCTATAGTCTATGGGGTCACAAAGAGTTGGACACAAATGAGCTTAAAATTAATTTCTCTGGTAGAACCTTTGGTTCTCTGATGTGTTTGAATGTGCCAGAAGACTTTGGGAAACTTTCAAGGCAGTGCCAAATAGCTACACAGACAGAATCACTGAGTTGGATATAGCTTAGCAACTAAACCACCACCGCCACCAATGTTATATGTAAGTAACTTAGTAATAAGTATATAACTAAGTATATAACTAAGCTTAGAAAAAACTCCTCCTCTTTATTAAAGCAAAAGAGTAGCAGATCTATTTTTATCAAAATGTACTGACCACAAGAAATTCTCTATGCATAGACTTAACCTAAGGCAAGGGCATAGATCACTATTCACCTCACTTGGTTTTCCTTTTAAGTCATTTTCATTGCTTTCTCAGAAATGCATGGCTGTTCAGTTTAGTGAGACTGTGTGTGCATTCTACTACATCTTTAGTGATTTGACATAGTTAGGTATTTTTATTTTTCTATTATTTAAATTTCTTACATAATGCTGTGAAACCAGTTAACATCAATAGTTGTTCTGTTTGCTTGTTAGGTTTGTTTTTGGTTAAAGTAGTCTATTTTCCAAGAGCTGTATAGAAATTTACTTATGCATGATCCTCCTAACAATCCAATAAGGAAGGAACTATTATTTCCTCTTGAAAAAAGGGATGTTGAATACAGAGAGCTCATGTTAGCTGTCTATAGCTGCTTCGCTACTGTACAAGTCAAGCAGTCAAGTTCCATAGACTCCATGTTTTTAACTCTCATCCTAAATGTTATAGATGATGTCTTCACAAGAAAAATAAAATTAAAAGTTAAGCTGTGATATGGCAAGATAAAGAAATATCCTAGATTCAATTTAGTCAATGTTTTTAAAAAAAGTATATTGGAAAAACTAAAACATTAACCTAATGATTTCAGTGGTAAATACTGCACTCAATAGAGCTAAATTAATACTTAGAAAAATACATTTTATTGACATTTACCCTTGGTTCATCATTTGTTTCATCTGCTAGTTTTGTTAAGCCCAATTTTATTACAAAGTTTATATATTATTTTAATACTAAAGACAAATATTTTTGATATATTAACTGTCTATACATACATTGACAACAATCAATTAAATTAAGAAAAAGTAACCTGAGAACAGATTAAGAAAGGCAAAAAATCTGCAGACTGGCTCACTGCATTAATTTGTAAAATGTGCACTATATTGTAGATATAGAGCTGGTATGCAAATAACAGCAGCAGCAACCACAGTCGTAATGAGCACTGACCATATGATCAGACACTGTTCTTATTACCTTATAAGGGCTGTCTCATGCATCTTCAGAAAAAATAACGCATTAGTATCAATACATTAAAACACATCATAAATGGAGGAGGAAAATAAGTAAGGTAAATTAACACCAAAGTCACAAGGGATAGAGGACCTGGGATATAAACTCAGACAATCTGACTACAGAGCCTGCAAAGCAGATTCATTGAATTGTTTTTTTATTTTGGTATATCCTAAACTGTAAGGCAAAGTGGGAGGCTCTGTGCTAAATCCAAACATGCATTTATGTGGTCTCGGATTCCAAGGTGGGAAAGACTAAAATCCTTTTAGAGAATGCTATGGTTAAATGAAAATAATAGTAAGTTTTTGAACACAGTTTAACTTGAGTTTGTTAGTGCTTAATATTGGAGAGGTCATTTAGGATTGGATGACAAAGAACTTAACAGGCAGTGAAATCTGGATTCAATTCACTTGTAAATTGAAAGATATAAATGATTTTTGAATGGGAAAGTATCATGATAGCCCTCAGAGCTATATTTAAGGAGACATCTGCCAGTGGTATCTAAGAAGGAGGAGTATATACGGCTTATTGTGTCAGGTAATTTTTAAAAAGTAAGCATAAACAATAATCTATTGATTAATTTTAATCATCAAAAACTGTACGCAGAATTTGTTTTTGTCCTAAGCTTCTGGCACATCATTCTCTGGCACAGTTAATCTAATTTGATACTTGCAAAAATAGATAGCAAAATATTCATTCTCATGAGTCAAGATCTCTCTTTGACTCATGATTAATTACATTCGGCACATGAGGATTGCATCTTAGAAAATAGTTGGGGTAAATACATCAACAAAATTTTATCGGTATAAAAACACAGGTTAGTTCATAACAGTTTTTCATTTAGATATCATCGTATTAGCCTTTGAGACAAATTTAATGAAAACTTCCCCATCTGTAAGTTTCTGAAAATTTCTACTATGAAAGTATTTGCGTCAAACCAACATTTAATAATAATGTGAACTTATTCTACTCAGTCATTAGAATCTAACAGGTCGCCACCCTCCCATCAAAACTGTCCATGCTATTAAAATTCAATGGCATTGCTTGCCATCATTCAGCTTTCTGTGGCTAAAATCCTTTAATTTCCCCACTCCTGCTGTTGGGAGCTCTAGGCTCATCACACTTAACCTCTGCCTAGGCTTCTCAGAAAAGAATTTGTTTCAGTCCATTCATGGTTTCAATAGTTGAGCAAGCCACACGCAACTGCACACTGGTCTTTTACCCTGAGCACACTAATCTGATTGTTTTTCCACTCTACAAACTCTGGGTCAACAATCAAGCTGCCGCCAGAAACTAATTAATTTGCAAACAGGCTTCTGTTTTCACAGAGGGAAAGCTTTTGAGAGCCATGTCAGAGAGGCCAGTCACACCATGGTTACACGCATTGTCATGGTATCCACTTCTCAGGGTAAGTCTCTTGCTAGATGTCACTGCACACATGAACCCAGATTACTCAGTCAGCAGTAAATCCCTATTGAGACCCACCAAGCTCTGAATGTAGTGACTCTGGAAGAGGAAATTGGTATAGACAGGCTCTGTATTCATTAAGTCGATGGTGAGATGAGAGAAAATAATGTTAAGAACCCAGAGAAAAAGGGAACTGCTTTTAACTTATAGAATTTTCTAAGATTTTGCTTTACTTTTATATATTTTCTTAAATTTTAATTTTTAAAAAGTAGACTTTTTTCAGTTAATGTAATCATACAGCAAAATGTTATTTTGTACTCTCACCATTCAACTACTGAAATAAGTGGTTCAAACTTTGTGATTAATGTGCCATACTTGAGGGTTGTACTTTTTAGTCCATTATTAAAAAATGGTAAAACAGCAAATTCTAACAATTTTCTTCAGCTACATTTTCTCAGAGGCCTGAAAACAAATGACTTTCCAAACATTATTTCCGAGTTAATTTTTCTTCTAAAGTTTTATTCAATTTTTTCTCATTAGTATAGGTAATTAAAAAAAAAAAGTTAAAAGTGATTATGGTCCTTAGATAAAATGTGACATAAAATATCGGTCCTGAGGAAAGACAATCAAGTAAAGATATATTTTACTAACTTTTGCTCTTTATGAAAAATAGAGTATATTAAAAGTGAGTATATTAAATTTATCATCATTTAGAGAGAATAATAATTTCAGAAAAATTTTATATATTTATTTTTTGGAAAAATTGCATTTCTGGCAGGTGTACATCCTTTATTAGGATGAAATTATTTCCTGTTAATAGATTCATGAAGAAAAAAACACAGCTACCAGACTGTGTTTAGATCTAGATATGAATACTTATTTTAAACTATTACATATCCATGTTTTACCATAATTTCACCAAAATTATTAACACTTGTGATTCTATGCATTGATACTTCATAACTGTTAACTAATGAATACAGAATATAATTCATAGAATATATAATTCAAAAGTTAAAAAGAGACTATCTTTGTTTCTTCTTTCATAGAGGATGTTTAGTTGTTGTTCTTATTGCTTTAACTGAATGGTCAGTCCACATCTATAATACCATGTGCTCACATAACCATAAAATAAGGCTTCCAGTGGACTTCCTCCCCCAAGTCAGCAAAATATTATTACTTTCATCTGAGAAATAGTTCAAAATGGCATCATTAATAAGTCTGACATTATGCCAAACTAGGCGATTAATTTTATTTATTAAAAAATTCCAGTTGGATAACTCTGTTACAGTCCATGCCTTTAAAGGTGGTAGAATTAAAATAGTGTATCAAAAGAGCTGTACAAGTGATCTGAGATTAGGTATCTGGTACCATGCAGTATTAATTTGTGCCCTCAGATATTTGTGGTTATATTTCTTGGTTACGTTTCCAAACAAATATATATCTGGTAGAGAAATCTGAATCATTAGAGAACATGAAATATCCTAGTGCATGACCACAGAGGAAGCCATGCTGATTCAAATAAGTGCAGGCTATTCTGGTCTGACTATGTTACAAGTGAGAGGAAGTAGAATGATGACTCACATACCATTTCAATTACAGAAAAGGAAAAAAAAAAAAAAAAGCAAATGAGTTGCTTTATCCACAGGCACAATCCTTTTAGGAAATTCCGCTTAAAGAAAACAGGTCTTCCTGAAGTAAGTGGGAAAGCCTCACACTCTGTGCACCACATTTAGGTCTGTTTGGGTGTACTAGGCCTTGGCTTTCTCAAGGATCCATGTGGTTTTATACATTAAACCCAACTCTGACTGTCCTGACTCAGATGTTATACTCAGAGAATGAGTCTAAAAATGCTTACTCAGCATGCTCTACCCAATGGATTTGGGATAAAGCATAGAGAAAAGTGTACATTAAGTGCTTACTGCATGCCAATCACTTGCTTAGTACTTTATACACATTATCATGTAGTCCTTTTTCTTTTCTTTAACTATAAGAAGATAATAGTCTTTTCTCCTATCATATAGTATTCCAACCTTAGTTCAAGACATAAACAATATTAGCAATCAAATATTAGCCCATTAAATAGAAAAATAAATGTGGGTTAGCCATCCGTCTTCTCCATCTTCTTGTTCATGACTAATAAGAACAAGATTACTAGGTGATAATATTTACATAATAAATATTAAAAATAATTATTATTACAGCATGGTGAACTTTTTTTCTTTTTACTATTAAAGCTTTTATTCTTTTTACTATGAAGAGGGCAATTTTACCTAATTTTCACACTGTTAGTAAACCAAAATTAGAACTGAAGTTTAAACCGTATAATATAGAATTTATAAAGCAAAAAAAAAAAAAAATAGTGAATTTTGGCACATCAGGTCAAATTCATACCAGTACATTTTCTGAAATCAAATGTTGTCCTAATATCTAGCAATCTTAAACTAGAGGCTAGAATAAATGATTTTTTTAAGTTATGTAAAAAATCAATAGATTCCATCTTTCTCATGTTTTGCCATCAAAGTGATTTATTTTCTGGTAAAGTGAAACTGAATTTAAGCCATTATTTCTCTTATTACAAAAATGGAAACTTTCATGAGTTTTAATTATGAAAGTAGTGAAATTCCATAAAAGCTGAGACATTTCAAGATCTGATTTTAGACAGCAGTTTTTCTTTTCTAATTTCAGTTTAGCAAAAAACACAAATTAAAAGTCATCTAAAGTAGGCCAACTAATTCTTCCAAAATAATTGAATTGGTTTGAACTTATTTGATAAAAGTAAAGTAATTCCTGTACCAAAACTAATTTGAATAGCCTGGAAAACCATACAAAAAGTACCTTGCAGGGTAATTTATTACTTCTGGCAGCACAACTGATTGTGCAGTCTATGCCGAAGCCTCAAAACTCATTTATTTTATGCATGTATGTATAAACATTATGTTTCTAATTTTGTCCTTCAGTGGTATTTAATTTCATGAGGTTGTGATCACACAGCCCCTTGGTTCTATGTCAGATAGGTCTGCATCCTCCATCTTGCAGCAGTTCTGGTTTTTGCACCCTGTCAAATGTAACCTTTGTGCTAATTTGGCAAAATCAGTTCTCACATTTAGTGCTGAGAGACTGATAACTGAATTCTCAAATGAACTGCACATTTGCAGAGATGAAGTACAGAACTGTGGACTGTTTTCCCACAGTTTAAATTCTTCAGACTCAGCTGTCAACATGTGAGTTTGTAGCACAAAAGCAGTTTTAACTTGATGACTTTTTTCCACCAAAGCCATAAAAATGAAATGTATACTACACTATCTTTTATGTTATTCCACCTTCTAATGAGATTTTCTTTCTCATGGACAGTGAAAGCCTGTATGCCCTTTAGAGTTCGTAGTAGATCAAAGTCTCCTTGCTGAATTAAAAAAAAAAAAAAAATTCTCCTACTACATAAATATTTTGGTTTGAGAACTGACCAGATAGCCATGTTTAAAGAAGTTTGTTCCTACTAATTTTGAGTCCCTATAGAAAGAGGAGTGAAAAAGTTGGCTTAAAGCTCAACATTCAGAAAACTAAGATCATGGCATCTGGTCCCATCACTTCATGGTAAATAGATGGGGAAACAGTGGAAACAGTGTCAGACGTTATTTTTTTGGGCTCCAAAATCACTGCAGATGGTGACTGCAGCCATGAAATTAAAAGACGCTTACTCCTTGGAAGGAAAGTTATGACCAACCTAGATAGCATATTCAAAAGCAGAGATATTACCTTGCCAACAAAGGTCCGTCTAGTCAAGGCTATGGTTTTTCCAGTGGTCATGTATGGATGTGAGAGTTGGACTGTGAAGAAAGCTGAGTGCCGAAGAATTGATGCTTTTGAACTGTGGTACTGGAGAAGACTCTTGAGAGTCCTTTGGACTGCAGGGAGATCCAACCAGTCCATTCTAAAGGAGATCAGTCCTGGGTGTTCTTTGGAAGGAATGATGCTAAAGCTGAAACTCCAATACTTTGGCCACCTCATGAGAAGAGTTGACTCATTGGAAAAGACTGTGATGCTGGGAGGGATTGGGGGCAGGAGGCGAAGGGGACGACAGAGGATGAAAGATGGCTGGATGGCATCACCAACTCGATGGACATGAGTTTGAGTGAACTCAGAGTTGGTGATGGACAGGGAGGCCTGGCCTGCTGCAGTTCATGTGGTCGCCAAGAGTCAGAGACGACTGAGCGACTGAACTGACTGACAGAGCATAGGTTAAATAATTGACAGTGGATATTCCAAAACTGTCCTCTGGGATTTTAGACTTTGGGTCTTTTATGATTTTACACAGTCTTATCACAATCTCAGCATCTTTTCTGTTCCTTGGTGAAGTGAAGTGAAGTTGCTCAGTCATGTCTGACTCTTTGCGACCCCATGGACTACATGTAGCCTACCAAGCTCCTCTGTCCATGGGATTTTCCAGGCAATAGTACTGGAGTGGATTGTCATTTCCTTCTCCAGGGGATCTTCCCGTCCCAGGGATTGAACCCGGGTCTCCTGCACTGTAGACAGACGCTTAACAGTCTGAGCCACCAGTTCCTTGGTGAGGCTTCTAATTTCTCAGATGATCACCTGGTATCATTCTACCTCCTCTATTCCCAGACGGTGGGTATCTAGCTATATGCCCAGTCCCTTTTGATTACCACTGTGTTTGTACTGAATCATGAATTATCTTAGTTAGGCATCATATTAATTTAAAGGACAGAAACTTGCAAGTAACATCAAATTTATTATAAACCTGGGAGAGCAGGAAATACAGGAAACATAGAAGAGACTCTTTTAAAGAGAAAAGGCTAGTGACAAATACTATGGGAGAGATAGTTGAAATGGAGATTGATTTTTAAAAAAAATCATAGAAAGTCATTAGTGGAGGAGCAGTTTCATGGGATCAAAGTAAGGATGAAAACAGCTAAATGTAGTGAAAATGTTGAGTAAACAAGTTCCTTAACCAGACTATGGACTTAAGCCATCTAGGGACCTTGTGGTTCACCATCATTAAATGGATAATTTAGATAGGGTACATGAGTACGTTTTCAGATCAGGGAAGAAATCAGAGGTGAAGAACCAATAAAGTCAGCAAAAAAAAGTAAACTGGGTAAATTTATGACAAAAATCAATGCAATTAAGAGCAAAGGTAGTAGGGTCAAAGGTGGAAGGTAAGAAGCACATCATTTTCATTAATACACGAAAAATAACAGGACAATCAGAAATGTTGCTATAGGAGAAATGAATGCTGACAGGTAATTTGAGGTATATTTTATGGTTTAAACAGTCATTTAGAGTTGGGATACAGAGAACAATGGAGAAGGAAACGGCAACCCACTCCAGTATTCTTGTCTGGAAAATCCCATGAACAGAGGAGCCTGGTAGGCTGCAGTCCATGGGGTCACAAAGAGTCGGACACAACTGAGCGACTGAGCATGAGCACAGAGAAGGAAAACCCACAACTCACGGTCCTCTGAAATTTCAGAAGTTCAGAAGCAGATTTTGATTTTTCTCTAACAAACAAGACAGAGATGAAATTAATTTGAGGTAACCCTAGATGAGCAGGAGAAACAAATGTGGCAGAAGTTCAAATACTGAGATAATCAAGTACCTTACTGAGTACATAGATGGATTGTAAGCTATGAAATTCATCCTTCTTAATGAGGTATGTGAAAACAAAGGAGAATTCATGAAAATGTGATTAGGGATTGGGAATCTTTATATTATAGGATTGAAGGCAGATATAAATGGAGATCCTTATTTAATAATAAAAACATCTATGAACATATTTGAGTGACCAGTATAAAAATCACTGATGAATGCATAATTTTAAAAAAAAACTCTACATAGAAGACTTACATAAGGATTATTTAGCTTAAAATCTGAGTGAAAGTAGTGTTCACTTATTTTAGGCATATAAATTTTATCATTTTCAATTGTAAATTTATTTATATATTAAAAAGAAAAAGAATTTTAAAAGTATCTGCTTCGCAAACCAGCATATAGTAAATGGATAAACAATAAAGAACTACTGTGTAGAACACAGAACTACATTCAATATTTTGTGATAAACCATAATGGAAAATAATATGTAAAAAATATATTTATATATATATAACCAAATTGCTTTGGTGTACAGCAGAAATTACCACAATACTGTAAGTCAACTACACTTCAAAAAATATAATTTTTTAAAAAGTATCTGCTTGATCCAGGAGTGACACCAGTACCTGAAATTCAAAAAACTAGGTTCCTTTCCAAAATCTACTGTGGGGTAGATGTAATCTTAGATTAACATATTAGTCTTAATTTCCCAACCTGTAAAGTGGAAAAAAAAAATTTTAGGAAGATTAAAGGAGAATCAAATGATATGATACAAATGTTTCAAAAATATTTTGTGTAATGTGTTTAGCACAATTTTTTAAACATTTAAGAATTTATATGATGCTCTAAAGGCGACACGAGAGGTGTGGAGGAAAAAAATACTACATGAGATTTATGGTGGTGTCCCTGGAAGACAAGATTGGTAAGGCATCTTATCTTTTTCCACTGTCTCCCTTCCGTAGCTCCAGCCCCAATCTATTTTTTCCATTGTTAACTACTGAGAAACTTTACTTTTGGCACAAAGCAAATATTTTCCACAATTTTTAATCTCTTTTCTCTTTTTGCCCCACTTTCTCACACCCACAGCCATGAAGTCATCACTATGAATTTAAATGCACACTGAATCTCAACTCATACTGCCTGCACAATAGGCGGAAACCCCTCCACTGACTTACTACAGACGCCATGTTTTGTGCTTGTGCTCTTGCAAGTAGTAGCACCTACCGTTGAGCCACCTGGAATCGTGCTGCTCCGTCCTGATCGGATGATGGTGCCCAAGAGTTCGGAAGATAGCAAAGTCTCGCCCCATAAAATCAGCTGCTGTTCCAGAGTATAATTCTCCATCTGCATCGTGATAAAATAAAACCACATACACGAACTTTAATTAAGGCAACTTAAACCAAAACTCAGAGAAGGCAATGGCGACCCACTCCAGTGTTCTTGCTTAGAAAATCCCATGGGTGGAGGAGCCTGATAGGCTGCAGTCCATGGGGTCGCTAAGAGTCGGACAGGACTGAGCGACTTCACTTTCACCCTTCAATTTCATGCATTGGAGAAGGACATGGCAACCCACTCCAGTATTCTTGCCTGGAGAATC
Source organism: Ovis aries (assembly GCF_016772045.2). Taxonomy (NCBI): domain Eukaryota; kingdom Metazoa; phylum Chordata; class Mammalia; order Artiodactyla; family Bovidae; genus Ovis; species Ovis aries. The sequence continues at coordinate 37,976,025 of NC_056057.1, read as the reverse complement.
CCAGGGATGGAGGAGCCTGGTGGGCTGCCATCTATGGGGTCGCACAGAGTCGGACACGACTGAAGCGACTTAGGAGCAGCAGCAGCAAACCAAAACTAAGTACAAGTTTCATGTTAAGACCATCCTAACACCCTCTGCATCATCATGTAAAGCTACTAATATTTATCCTATATCTTTGTAGAAGGGAATATCTCATTACTCATTTAGCACTAACTTTGAAAAATTGAGTAAAATATGAGTCAGTGGACATTATGAATGGAAACAAAAATTATATGTACCACATTGCTTTTATATGTTTAAAGCTACTATGATTCTAATATCTTTATTTTTTACAGTCTCATTGTAAAATATTACTTATACTTTTGGCTTTAATCAAAAAATTAAATTTCTAATATATTTCCTTTTTAGTGGGACTTAATTAATGAAATTTTGCTATAATTTCCAAAAGACTAATACTTTTCTTGCCTTCCATTTTTTAATACATCAAGTGGGAAAAGTATTCTAATTTGGTATGAGGTGTCATCTAATCATAAAACAAGTATACCACAGAGTCTCAAATATAACAGAAATGTATTTGACGAGGGGGGATTTTGATAAACACAGGCCATAATCACTATAGCTCAAGATTCTGTTGTGCCTTGATTCATTTCTACTTAAATTGAATTAACTCTAGGACAGAATTTGATAATGGAAGAATCATAATCAGCAGGTTGGAACACAAAGGAAAAAGAAAGAAGGAGAAAGAGAACTTAATATTTATTGCATACCATTTGTGCTTGTGGGGAAGTCAGGTTCTGGCTTAACACTTCCAAATTATCTCATTTACCTCTGTCAACAATCGCATGATGTACATGTTATCCTTATTTTACACTTCAAGAAACCCAAGTTTCCTCAGCTGAATGAGTAGCAAGTCAAGGTAAAAGTTCAAACTCAAGTCTGTTTAACCCCAAGTTTCTTATATATCATATCACCTTTTAATAAACTGAAGTTTGTAAAATTGGCATTTTCTTTCCTTTAAACAAAATATGCCTCATATTATTCCACCCAGAAAATGCATTATTGCCTGCTTATGTTAATTATCAACAGAAAAACAATAAATATTTTCTCCAAATATTCTACCATAATGACAGTAAAAAGTAATATTATCTTGTTGATTATTTGGACAGGTTAATGTTTCTAAATGACTGACTTAGGAAATACTCAGAAAACAAAGTAGGCATACACAAATTATAAGTTAAACATTGGTATACCACTAATTTCCAAAGGACTTTTATATGTATCAATCAGAAACTTTCTGTACATCTTCAATTATCACTACCTTTTGCAAAGTCTTATTAATTGATCTTTTATGTGATATCCTTGGTTCACACCTACAATTCTCACTTGAAAATAAAGGTCTTTGAAATGAAAATGGACATTTTCAGGGATCCACACTAAATTTGGCTTCCCTGGTGGCTCAGACAGTGATGAATCTGCCACCAGCTGGTTCTACCCTGGATTGGGAAGATCAGCTGGAAATGGGAATGGCAACCTACTCCAGTATTCTTGCATGGAGAATTTCATGGACAGAGGAGCCTGGTGGGCTATAGTCCACATGGTCACGAAGAGTTGGACATGACTGAGCTTAAAGTAAGTTAATTCCTCTGGTAGAACCTCTGGTTCTTTGATGTGTTTGAATGTACCAGGCTTTGGAAAATGTCCAAAGCAGTACAGGACAGCTACACAGACAGAATCACTGAGTAACTCTAAGTTATGACTTTAAATATTAACAAAAAGATAGCTTCTCTTAGAGACTGAGTTTTAAAAAATTTATCACTTATTCTGAACTGTTGTGAATCAAGTCAGAAGTGATGGTCTGACAATATATTAAGTAAAATTCACCAGCTCTATGAACAGTACTCATGGGACATCATAAATTGACATATTGCATATTGTGGTATCTTTGGGATTCAAAAACATCTTGTCTTCTCTTTACTTAATTAAATAAAGTTCAAAACTGATGTGCTCTCACAATAATATACTGCAATAATGTTTTATCTGCCCATAAGGTAAAAAAATAATCCTTTTTGAAAAGTACAGAAACACTATTAACAAGCTATTTACAAGTTTCAAAGGTACTGTGCAATATTTTAATGTAGATGGTCTACTTAATATAACCTATATTCAATAAGCTTAACACTTTAGTTAAGGTTGACACAATCTTTTTACAAATAACTGACTGACAGATGTGATGAATTTTTAAACTTCAGGTGATTTTTTATCTATATGAATAAAAGAATGTTAATTTAAAATGTATTGCGAAAGCAACCTGAAATGTTCAAGTCAATTTCAAACATTTTCATGTTGGAACACCTTTCACATGAAGATCTGTGTTCTCTGTACCTTAAAATTCAAAAGCATTAAATTGTTTGCTGAACCTCATTGTCCTCTCAACCATATGTGAGATAATGAAAATAAGGAAAGGTGAAAATAGAACAACCAAAAGGTGAAAACTGAGTGATTATATATCAGATAGTTGTCAGACCATGCCTAATAAGAGGTGTAATCAGAAATGGAAGAGTAAAGAATATCATGAGTTAATCTTTTTTTTCATTTAGCTTTTTCAATGTGAGTAATATTCATAATTATGATTGCTATATTCTGTAAACTCTATTCCAGAGAGATGAAATAACAAAAACTACAACCAAGTAAATATTATTGGAATATGACAGGTGTTCGTTTCTCATATTCATTTCTTTAGCTTTGTTAAAACTCATGATTATCTTTTAATCTATTCCCACATAAGGAGAGCAAAAAATCAATAGAAATGAGTGCAGAGGCAGAAAGACTCATTTTATCTTTTGACAAGAGATAAGTAGGCTCCTTAGAGAACGTAGAGGGTTCATCAGTAGAAGAGCTCAATTTATTATCAAGAATATAATTTGTGAAGAGTTGACTTAGAAACCAAAGAAAGGTTGCAGCTAAAGCACCAGTTGCCTCTAGTCATAGGAAGTTACCTCCTATTCAAACACTGTTTTTGAGTTAACTTAATATGTAAGAGCTGGAGGTCACCAGATGATTAGGTGGCCATGAGGGCACATTCTAATACTGTCCAGTAACTATTCCTTAACACCGGGCCTTAGATCAGATTTTCTGCTCAGAGGTCTATAGGGTTCTTATCAGTGCTGATTCTTCATCCTTGGGGAACAAAGGGGAACAAATCCCCCTTTGTTATTTGGCCCAAGTGTATAGATGATAGAATATCATACTCTTGCATTCTCTTTAAGAAGAAATATATCAGCTCAGAGTATATTTCATTTAATGTAACTGTGTATTACCACCTTATATTAAAGACTTATACTCTCCAGCTATCTGAAATGATCTAACAAAATATCTGAGTTGAATAAATCTACTATACCTTAGCTGGCTTATATTTGGAAAACAATATGTTTTTCTTTTTAATTTAAAAAGCCCATTTGCTAAGCCATTTTTGTATGTTTGATGTCATCTATTAAGTTATCAAAATATATGTGTAATTTTTCAATTTTATGACCTTAAATATAAGTTAGCCTACAATGGTTCAAATTGCATTATAGCTAAGATACATACTTTTGGGTTTTCCAAATATACTAAATTACTACTGAAAGAAAATATATTTGTCCAATTTTATTAAATTGATGGTAGAATAATACATGCAAGGAATTGTGATATACATTACAAAAGTGGTTATGGATACTCTGTCCAAAAAATTTTTTAAGTTTTTTTACAAAAATACCATATAGACAATTAGATGTCTCAAAAAATATATCAGACTAAGATAAATTAGTGCTTAAAGATATAAATAACATGCTAGAATATGTCAAATATGAAAGTTGCTATTTGAATATATGCCATTCTTTCTGAACTGTAAGATTTCTTACCTATCTCTAAAGAAAGCATTCTTTCCTGAGATGAACAAAAAGTTTAGTGAACTGTATTCCCACCATGGCAGTGTTACCTGAGAAGCAGTGTTAAAAAACAAAAGTTCATGTGTACTCTGTGTTTTGTGTTCACAGCTCAAAATGAAGTAAAAATGTGGCTTAGATCAGTTAATGTATTGGATTACAATTCCTAAGAAGGGTGTGGTGAGAAGAAACAGAAGGTGGAAAAAAAAAAATTTCCTGATGAAATAAGAGCATTACTAACACAGGTGTAAAGTGTGACATGGATGTGAGCAAAAATCAAACAAACCTAAAGACCAAGTCATTATGTTGTTAACACCTTAAGCAAATTCTCTTTACAGGATAAGCAGAGTAATTAGAAACAGAGGCAGGAAAAAATGTCTGTCTCTCTTCTTACACACATACTCATGCGCACACATACACACCCACACCACATGGCATGGATGAAATCTACTTCTTGAAAGTGAAAGGGTATGGGAATACTTTGACATTTTCACATTTATTAAGCACCTTTTCTATGCCAATGAATATACTGGCTTTGTTACTCATATTGTCCTTTAAAAATTCACATCATTCTTCAAATAGTTATAAATGTAAATGATATAAACTTAAAAATATAAAATTTACCCCAACAGGCAACCACTAGTACCAGTTCTGTTTTTTTTAGTTTCTACTTAACATTTATATGCCAGAAATATGTACATACCCAAATGTAGTATGTTGTTACACTGTCTTATTTAAATCTTACAACAAACTAGTGGAACTTGCATGGCCATGCCATTTTATACAAAGAAACAGCGACTTCAAATAATTTTCTCATTTTAGTTAATTAATTTGGGGAGTACCTCATTTACTCTAATACCAAGTGAGACAATAGTCTAATGTCAAATTATGTTCTTTCCTGACACATGGCAGAATGCTAGCTTAGGGAAATAAACCATTCGTAAAAGTCCCAAACACTTGAAGCTGGTCCTCATAATATCTGTTAATGATGGAATGACTGATGAAGATTTCAGAAACATAAAACTGCTTTCAAGTTGACTGTTCCTTTCATATCGTGAAAGTGTGTGTGTGCATCTATGTGTTTTAGCTGTTCAGTCACGTTCCACTCTTTCAGACCCCATGGATTGTGGCCCACCAGGCTCCTCTGTCCTGGAACTCTCAAGGCAAGAATAATAGAGTACATAGCCATTCCCTTTTCCAGGAGATCTTCCCAACCCAGGGATCGAACCCACGTCTCCTGCATTGGAAGGAGGATTCATTACCACTGAGTCACCTGGGAAGCCCTTTATTAAAGCAGATTTGAAAATTTTACTTTTCTAAGGTGATTTGAAAACTTTGGGACATATTATAGGACTGGGGTAACTGTGTATGGGTAACTATGCATTGCTCAGGAAAAATTCATATTTTCTACAGTTATCAGCTTAAAACGCAAGGCAGTTTGGAAAGAGGTTATATTTAACTCTTACAGATTTCATAAACCAAACTAAAGTTTTTAAGTGGTCATCTGGTTCTAAAGCTTACAACAGGTTAAAACTGTTTAAAAGAAGGATTGGGGAAATAAAAATATCTGCTGTTAAGATCCATCTAGCCAGTTTACAAGTGCTTTGAGCTAAAGGTACAATTTTCTTCCCAGTATTGGGGAAAGAAGCATCCTGGAACCACCTTGAAAATTTCTTCTATGTGGAAAAATGAGGAGAGCATATTTAAAATCTTTGGGCTGGAAAGCTTTCCCCCAAACCATTTTTTTAAATGTATAGTGTACAATCTGTATATTTCAGTGACTTTTATGTAAAAGTTTGGGAAGTGTTGTAGAAAACATTTATGTTAAAAGAACTCCATTAAACTACTAAACAATATTTTTAAAGCAGCAAAGTAAAAAATGCCCAGAGGAATCCAACAAGGGGAATTAAAGTTACTGTGAGAGGAAGAATTTATAGCATAGTTTTAAAAGAAGAAAATAACCTCAATAAAGGAAATCACAGCTTTTGAATTAACATGGTGCTGCAAATATTTTGAGGGATTTTACTATGTATAGCATGATGGCCTGCTCATTTTTCTGCATCCTACTATTCAACTGATTCAGAAATTAACTTCCATTGGCTTGAATCATCTTCTTTGTCAATAGGCAGTAAATATCTCCGAAAATTATTCAATCACTGTACAGCACTGGCTAGGTCAGATCTGGGGTCCCATTTAAAAGCTGCTTCTCTTTTTAGCTATACCTCCTCTTCATGATTCATGCAGCTTCCCTCACTCTCACTCTCTCTTCTTTTCCACAAACCCATTCAACTTTTTCAAAGAAGTTCTAATATAACACCAAAACTGTAGCGTTTCATATTCTTCATGGACATTGTGTGGTTGCATACCATATGAACTATGTAATACTTACTTGTCATCATCCTTACTCAGTGGAATATTAAAATAAATAATCAAGAAGATCCCTACTAAGAAACATGCCACAAATTAAAGCTGTTCTAGGTACAATTTTATATACTGCTTTCTGAGAAATCTCTCTCTCTCTTTGCTTTCAGTGTGCAATTTAAACAAGTATAGACTGCAAGTTCAAACAAAATAGGACTCCTCTCCTTTGTTTAAGACACTTTTCAAATTTCTGTGTGTGTGCTTAAGGAAGTTATTCACACGTAATCACTAGGCCATCTGTGAAAAGGAAATTATAAGTGTGTTACATCTGCTGCATTCCTTCAGGTCTTAAACTTCTGTTAAAGTGCTCCATAAACGGAGCAAATGGACTGAAATTGTCTGCATTTCTAAAGCAGTAGAAGAGATAACTCATACTATAATGGTTTTATTCTTAATAAATAAGGGATCAGTGAAAGGATGATAAACACTAGAGAATACTGGAAAAATATATTTTCATAGTTAATGGTGTAGACAGTATGACCAGAGTCTTGTCTTGTTGAACAGAGGAAAAAGGTTATCTTTTAAAAGAAAAAGAGGGAAGACTTTATGGACCTACTATACAACAAATAATATCCTAAATTTACCTTTTAAAAATTTAGATATATTATTCAAAATTCAAATAGAAAGTTTATACCCAAAAGTTTCACTATTATTGTTGTTGTGTTATCAAATAATTTCTATATTTCATAAAAAAGGAAAAGGAAACAAAAAGTTACATAATTTCTACATGATTATGTAAAAACAGAATCTTCTGTGTTTCAGGTTGCTGGCATACTCAACAATTAAATGAGACAAAAAAAGAAAAAAATTGTTTATTGATGATACACTTTTTGTGTATTATTTAATCCCAGTACAGAGTGTTTAAAAGAATGTGGAAAAATTCTCTTTCAATACAAACTAAAACTTTTTTCCCTCTTCTACTTCTATCTTTCTACTTCTATCCTTTTGAACTATAGCTAAACATTCACCACCTAGCTGCAATATTTAAGGAAAAAAGGAAAGAATGAAATTAGAAAGAAGAGGTCAAAGAAAAGTATACAGGAAATACATAGAATGATTTGATTTAAGAAAAAGGAAGAGGGAATAGACCTAAAGTCAAAAAAGATGGACACACAAGAACTTTGTCAAATCAAAGTAACATAAGGGGGAATCTATCAATTGTATTACCATTTAGTTGTATTGTGCTGATTAAGTTGTCCAAGTGTTAAAAGTGTTACAGATTTTGGGACTACAATTAACGATAGAGAATGAATCTCAATCTTTCTTTCTGAATTGTCAAAATTCCCCCTTTGAAACATATCTTTCAAATAAAAATCAAAACCATATTTTTACAACACAAAAACTGTAAATGTCTAGTGGAGATATGGGGCTTCCCCGGTGGCTCAGCACTAAAGAACTGGCCTGCCAATGCAGGAGACGCAGCTTTAGTCCCTGGATGGGGAAGATCCTCTGCAGAAAGAAATGGCACCCACTGCAGTATTCTTGCCAGGGAAATCCCATGAACAGAGGAGCCTGCTGGGCTACAGTCCAAAGGGTCGCAAAGAGTCAAATGCAACTTAGTAACTAAACAATAGCAACAGTGGGGATATATATGATTAAGCAGTCAGTTTTAAAGATACTATTAAATCATTTTGATTAAAAAGAATCATAGACTAGATAGTATAAAAATCAAAGAAGCATTTAGTATTTCGTATTCATTTTCAAAATATTTGAAAATATCTCAACTGACATACTCTGAATATTTTATGATTAATAAAGGAAAATGTTGATATATAAGAAGGAACATGAAATCTGACGATTATCTACAGAAAATTTACTGTTTAATTGATTGCTGATTAAGTACCTATTAAAAGAGATGCCGTCCGCAGTTTAGGGTCATATGGGCTCTTCCCACGGCCATTTTCAAAATGTGAGTCTTGCAGCTTAAAGATGTTGTCCTGTAGAAAAGAAAAAGAATTCAGTTTGTTTATAATAAAAACATTTTAGCATGCCAGTTAATCATAGAGAGGTTAAGCATTTTTCTGTACTATCAAGGTATTATTATTTGTGTAATCTTTAGAGATGGCAAAATAACCTAAGTGGGGTAAAAACTAGATATTATTAGACAAACGTCTATTTAGCTTGGTGGTTTTCAGTGGCATTTAGCATGTTGCAAGGAAGTGCATAAATCAATCCTAAAGGACAAAGCATGATGTGACAAGAGCAGAGTGATCATTTTATCACATAAGTATGCTAAGAGCTACCCTAATGGCTCTTGAAAGAATGTTAAATTTAAACAAAATGACTCCTTCACTTCCTTCACATAGAGGAAAAACAGCAACTCACTATATTAGATGTCTGTAACAAGATACACTGTCTCACATTTCTGTATGTACTTTCCAGAAGGAAGTAGTCATAGCAGCCACATCCTCCACTCTGTCATTCCTAAAACTTTGATGCTTACAAGCTTCTCAAGCATTTTTAAATTAGTCACCTTGGAAGGTGGAAGGTACCTGAAACTATGCTTATCAATTTCTCTAAGTCAGAAATATCAAATTATTTATTAAGACAGGTATGCCTGGAGATAGTGTCCTTAGGACAGTAAGCACAAAGGTGACACAAGGAAGTCTGCTCAGCTGAGGCTCAAGCACCCAGAAACTGAAGCGAACATTTGACTATGGTAGGAAGTATGCCAGAAAGCACTACAAGAGCCTTAATAATGAGGTAACAAACTAACTCAGGCCTAAGACCCTGTCCTCAGAATGTGAGACTTCCGTATGACAGTGGAATTAACTGGGGGGTTTTCTGAGCACTCTTTTCAGAAGCAAATAAATGCTCTGGAAATTAATTAGGTCAGAATATGTATGCATTTTCCAGTAGCACACTAACTTGTCTGCAGACTGAAATAAGATAGCTTTTTTGGCAATTTCTCTACTGTTCACATAAAAGCATTTTCTATATTCTTAGAATAATAAATGGTGTTCATTTTATAGCCAATACACATCACTTTATTTAACATTTAATATTTCTGATGGAGCTGATGGCAGAGTTTCAAATTATGACTCTTAAAACTCATTTGAATTAGGGAAGAAGAGAGAAAAAGTAAAAAGTATTCTCCATTTTTATTACTGTAAGTGTGAGAATTACCATATCTATGCATTCCTTGGGCTTCCCTGGTGGCTCAGTGGGTAAAGCATCTGCCTGCAATGAAGGAGACCTGGGTTCGATCCCTGGGTCAGGAAGATCTCCTGGAGAAGGAAATAAATGGCAACCCACTCCAGTACTCTTGCCTGGAAAATCCCATGGACAGAGAAACCTGGTAGACTACAGTCCATGGGATCACAAAAAGTCAGACACGACTGAGCAACTTCACGACTTCACGATGCATTCCTTACATTGGTCTGTACTTGATAAATAGCTCTCCCCTAGCAATGACTGTCTCTTGTTGTTTAGTCACTAAGTCACATCTGACTCTTCTGCAGCCCCACGGACTATAGTCTGCCAGTTTCCTCTGTACGTGGGTTCCCCTAGCCAAGAATGGGTTGCCATTTTCTTCTCCAGGGGATCTTCCTGACCCAGGAATTGAACTCGTCTCCTGTCTTGGCAGGTGGATTCTACACCACTGAGCCACTAGGGAAGCCCACTGGTTGGTTCTTTAGCTAAGTTCTAAATTTTACAATGTGAAAATTTTATGAGGTTTCTCAGAACTGCATTAAGTTGTGGAAGGAAATGGCAACCCACTCCAGTATTCTTGCCTGAGAAATCTCACAGACAGAGGAGCCTGCCAGGCTATATACAGTCCATAGAGTCACAAAGAGTCAGATACAACTGAGCAACTGAGTATGCATGCATACACACAGTAGGAATGGCAGTGAGTTAGGAGTCAGGCCCAGTTGGGCCAATGAGGTGAGCTCTTGTTCTTTGATGGTCAACCAGTATCTCTGAACCTTAGGTTTCTAAAAGTTAATGTTGATAAGGATATTTAATCTCAAATGTTTATTGTGATGATTAAAGAACTGGAATACAATATTTTTAAAGCAGCAAAATAAAAAGGCACAATTTATTCTTATTCTATTAATATTGCTCATATTAAAACAACAAAAACATGAAAATTTAATATGTTTTTACCATTGTGAGCAAAATTTCCCAGCAGAACTTAAAAGAAATATTATCTAAAATGTTACTTTGTCATCAAATTATAAACTTATTTACAAAAACACATTTGTCACAGGCAATTGAATATTAAAATTATGGTATGAAATTTCTTGCAACACACTAAGAAAAAGCATAGAAGTTTAACAAATATTTAGCTTCATTTTGATAAAAATTAAGAAACAATACAAAAGAAATATACTCAGTAACTGATATATACTCTACTGCCACAATGATAGAAAATATTAAAATCTGTCTGTGTTACTAATCCTCAAAGGTTAGAGGAAGCAGCAGGTGGAAGTGACAGTGTGACTAAAAATATTGTTATAAATATACATATAAATTTCTTATCCTCATAAGACATTTATTATACTGACTATGATAGAGGAGCTATCCCTCAAAATATGAGATACTTGATGACTGGGGTCATGTGTCCAAGATAATAGGACAATGCCAAGGTATATGAGAAGTACTTGCAGCCTCGTATTTAACATTTGATTTACAAGGTAAAGGATTAGACTTCATAGGAAGAAGGGTTAAGTATGTCAGTTATGGTTTAAGAGAGGAAAACTATATTTTGCCATGGCACCAGGTAATGTGTTCAAAGCCAGCTCCCTTTTCCTTTCCTTCCTTCTTCCTTTAAATGGAACTCCTCCCCAAATTTCTGTGTTTCTACCATGGAATTATTCTATATTTTTATATGATTTTACTGAAGAGTAACACTGAATTTCTTTTCCAGCCTAGCGATATGAAGCCTTGGAATAATTAAAATTTGATTTCTGAGTAGTAAAGTAAAATATATTTCTTATATACAAATATTTGTAGTGTAAAATCCATACCTGTTATACATAATAATGAAGTCTGCATAGTCACTCAGTCGTGTGCGACTCTTTGCCACCCCATGGACTGTAGCCTGCCAGCCACCTCTGTTCATGGGGATTCTCCAGGCAAGAATACTGGAGTGGGTTGCCATTTCCTTTTCCAAGTAATGATGTCTAAGGCTGTTGAAATCAGATATTATCCCTGGCCATGCCTTTTATTATCTGGGTCTCAGGCAATCCCTAAACCATTCTGAAATTCAGATTGCTTTTATAAGGAGAATAGGAAAATATCATAGGGTTGATTATGAATATTTACTGTAACAATGTATAGAAAACACTTAGAATGCCTGAAAAATATCTATTAATTTATTTTTTCATTGTTTGTAGTTACCAAAATAAAATCATTCTTTCCTATAGTGATTAATATCTTTCATGCTACAGTGGAAATGTCTGCCTATATTTTCATCAGTGGAAATTAAGACCTGTGTTTAAAAATATGTTAATACTTTGGACTCCCAAAATGCACTGAAAATTATTTTTTCCTATAGCTAGACCAGAGTCCATTCAAAAGCTTTTAGACAAAAAAAGCATTAAATATAATATGTTTAAAACTTCTCAATTAAAAAAAAGACTAGTCTTAATATATCTGATAAACTTAATGTGATTAATATTGAGAGACACCAATACTGCTGTTTCTGTTATCTTATGAGCAAGACCTAGTATATGTGTGAAAATATTGACTCCTTGGAAAAGAAGCCTTTGTTAATATAATTGTACATTCTATGTTGTCATATGTAGCAAAACACAAAGACAACTGTCTGGCTGTACTTGGCAGGCTTTTTGAAACCTGATTGCTATTCAATGATTCTCTATTTTAAAGAGTGTTAAATAGATCACATATGTAAGTAATAAGACCAGAACTCTTAAGACCAATGTATACAATTAAAACTGAATAGCTTATAATGTCTAACTTGGGCTGAAATAGTTTTTATTTTTAGTAATACACGAACAGAAATCTAGCTGCATGGATTCTAATTGCTTTAGCAGATACTATGAATATATCATATGTTATTGTACCATATTTTATTACATGATTGCATCAGTTTTCAGCAACTATTTTTAGCTTTCAAGTCCACTCTTTCCCCTTTGTCTTTTGGATTTCCTGAATGTTATTAAGACTGTGGTGAGGTAAGGCATTAGAGGAAATAATAACTGTGCTAATGTCTAATGCAAAGTTTTATAAATTATAAACCATTGGTGACATCATGGCAATAAATTTCCAAAATCTCAATCTTGTCCAAGTAATAAATTTAAGTAACAAAGCTGCGATTTTAGTTGCTTTAGTTAATGATTAAAACATAAATGATGCTTGTAAAAAGGAAAAGAAATGAAAAGAAAATAATGGTATATGTGATTGAATAACCATTTTGGGTATGAAGCTATATAAATTTAAACCCAATATTTGGGCATCCATTTTAAAATTATTTTAAAACATCAATTATTCTACTTTTTTTTCAAAATGCTCAATCACCTTTCCTGCTTTTTACAAAGATACTTTGTTTGCCAGTTATAATGAATTATCAGGTATTCCCTTGTTGCACCAATTTTTTCTTATTTCTGTCTAAACTACCCCTAGCTCACCCTTCCTCAAAATCAGCGGGAACTTCCTTTCCTTTAAGACTAAATTCAAAAGTTACTTTTGGGGAGAAGTCTTCAGAGCTTCCTGGAGATGTAATTTGTTAGTTTCCTTTGTGTATATCCTATTTAACAATAGTACACAGGCAATAACAATACTGGGTAAAACTACTGGCTTCAGCAATGAAGGGACATATTAGGATTTCACAAAAAACATTGTGGCATACTATATTTTACTGAACGAGATCCATTCGTGGCTAAAATTCATTTGGAATTTACTTCTCTTAAAAAGGTGACTCTAGGTCTTTGTTGTGCAATTCTAATAGCCATGAGCTCTACACATAGCAATTCAGTTTAATGAAAATTAATAATCCTATTTTTCAATTGTACTAGCTACAGTTTAAGTGTGCAACAGTCACATGAGTCTTCTGAATCCAATACTGCATATCCAAACATTTCCACTGTCATAGAGGTTCTACTGGACAACATCCTATTAGCAGCAAAGAGTAGAACTGAAAATTAGAGGGTCTCCAGAAAAAGAAAATATCAATAACCTCAGATATGCAGACACCATCCTTATGGCAGAAAGTGAAGAGGAGCTAAAAAGCCACTTGATGAAACTGAAAGAGGAGAGTGAAAAAGTTGGCCTAAAGCTCAACATTCAGAAAACGAAGATCATGGCATCTGGTCCCATCACTTCATGGGAAATAGATGGGGATACAATGGAAGCAGTGTCAGACTTTATTTTTTGGCGCTCCAGAATCACTGCAGATTGTGACTGCAGCCATGAAATTAAAAGACGCTTACTCCTTGGAAGAAAAGTTATGACCAACCTAGATAGCATATTCAAAAGCAGAGACATTACTTTGCCGACTAAGGTCCATCTAGTTAAGGCTATGGTCTTTCCAGTGGTCATGTATGGATGTGAGAGTTGGACTGTGAAGAAGGCTGAGTGCCAAAGAATTGATGCTTCTGGACTGTGGTGTTGGAGAAGACTCTAGAGAGTCCCTTGGACTGCAAGGAGATCCAACCAGTCCATTCTGAAGGAGATCAACCCTGGGATTTCTTTGAAAGAAATGATTCTAAAGCTGAAACTCCAGTACTATGGCCACCTCATATAAAGAGTTGACTCATTGGAAAAGACTCTGATGCTGGGAGTGATTGGGGGCAGGAGGAGAAGGGGACGATAGAGGATGAGATGGCTGGATGGCATCACAGACTCGATGGACGTGAGTCTGAGTGAACTCTAGGAGTTGGTGATGGACAGGGAGGCCTGGCGTGCTGCAATTCATGGGGTCGCAAAGAGTTGGACACAACTGAGCGACTGAACTGAATTGAACTGAGGGCAGTTCTATTTCTAGTTTTTTAAGGAATCTCCACACTGTTCTCCATAGTGGCTGTACTAGTTTGCATTCCCACCAACAGTGTAAGAGGGTTCCCTTTTCTCCACAGCCTCTCCGACATTTATTGCTTGTAGACTTTTGGATCACAGCCATTCTGACTGGTGTGAAACAGTACCTCATTGTGGTTTTGATTTGCGTTTCTGTGATAATGAGTGGTTGAGCATCTTTTCATGTGTTTGTTAGCCATCTGTATGTCTTCTTTGGAGAAATGTCTATTTAGTTCTTTGGTCCATTTTTTGATTGGGTCATTTATTTTTCTGGAATTAAGCAGCAGGAGTTGCTTGTATAGTTTTGAGATTAGTTGTTTGTCAGTAGCTTCATTTGCTACTGTTTTCTCCCATCCTGAAGACTGTCTTTTCACCTTGCTTATAGTTTCCTTTGTTGTGCAGAAGCTTTTAAGTTTAATTAGGTCCCATTTGTTTATTTTTGCTTTTATTTCCAATATTCTGGGAGGTGGGTCATAGAGGATCCTGCTGTGATTTATGTCTGAGAGTGGTTTGCCTATGTTCTCCTCTAGGAGTTTTATAGTTTCTGGTCTTACATTTAGATCTTTAATCCATGTTGAGTTTATTTTTGTGTATGGTGTTAGAAAGTGTTCTAGTTTCATTCTTTTACAAGTGGTTGACCAGTTTCCCAGCACCACTTGTTAAAGAGATTGTCTTTAATCCATCGCATATTCTTGCCTCCTTTGTCAAAGGTAAGGTGTCCATAGGTGTGTGGATTTATCTCTGGGCTTTCTATTTTGTTCCATTGATCTATATTTCTGTCTTTGTGCCAGTACCATACTGTATGGTATTGTGACTGTGGCTTTGTAGGAGAGGCTGAAGTCAGGCAGGTTGATTCCTCCAGTTCTGTTCTTCTTTCTCAAGATTGCTTTGGCTATTTGAGGTTTTTGTATTTCCATACAAACTGTGAAATTATTTGTTCTAGCTCTGTGAAAAATACCATTGGTAGCTTGATAACGATTGCACTGAATCTATAGATTGCTTTGGGTAGTATACTCATTTTCACTATATTGAGTCTTCCAATCCATGAACATGGTATATTTCTCCATCTATTAAGTGTCCTCTTTGATTTCTTTTACCAGTGTTTTATAGTTTTATATATATATAGGTCTTTAGTTTCTTTAGGCAGATATTTTTCTAAGTATTTTATTCTTTTCATTGCAATGATGAATGGAATTGTTTCCTGAATTTCTTTTTCTACTTTCTCATTATTAGTGTATAGGAATGCAAGGGATTTCTGTGTGTTGATGTTATATCCTGAAACTTTACTATATTCATTGATTAGCTCTAGTAATTTTCTGGTGGAGTCTTTAGGGTTTTCTATGTAGAGGATCATGTCATCTGCAAACAGTGAGAGTTTTACTTCTTCTTTTCCAATTTGGATTTATTTCTTTTTCTGCTCTGATTGCTATGGCCAAAACTTCCAAAACTATGTTGAATAGTAGTGGTGAAAGGGGGCACCCTTGTCTTGCTCCTGCCTTTAGGGGAAATGCTTTCAGTTCTTCACCATTGAGGATACTGTTTGCTGTGGGTTTGTCATATATAGCTTTTATTATGTTGAGGTATGTTCCTTCTATTCCTGCTTTCTGGAGAGTTTTTATCATAAATGGATGTTGAATTTTGTCAAAGGCTTTCTCTGCATCTATTGAGATAATCATATGGCTTTTATTTTTCAATTTGTTAATGTGGTTATTACATTGATTAATTTGCAGATATTGAAGAATTCTTGCATCCCTGGACAGGGGATACATACAGACTGAAAGTGAAGGGCTGGAAAATATTTTCCATGCAAATAGAGACCAAAAGAAAGCAGGAGTAGCAATACTCATATCAGATAAAATAGACTTTAAAACAAGGGCTGTGAAAAGAGACAAAGAAGGACACTACATAATGATCAAAGGATCAATCCAAGAAGAAGATATAACAATTATAAATATATATGTACCCAACATAGGAGCACTGCAATATGTTAGACAAATGCTAACAAATATAAAAGTGGAAATTAACAATAACAATAATAATAATAGGAGACTTTAATATCCCACTCACACCTATGGACAGATCAACTAAACAGAAAATTAACAAAGAAATACAAACTTTAAATGATACAATAGACCAGTTAGACCTAATTGATATCTATAGGACATTTCACCACAAAACAATGAATTTCACCTTTTTCTCAAGTGCACACAGAACCTTCTGCAGGATAGATCACATCCTGGACCATAAATCTAGCCTTGGTAAATTCAAAAAAATTGAAATAATTCCAAGAATCTTTTCTGACCACAATGCAGTAAGATTAGATCTCAATTACAGGAGAAAAACTATTAAAAATTCCAACATATGGAGGCTGAACAACACACTGCTGAATAACCAACAAATCACAGAAGAAATCAAAAAAGAAATCAAAATATGCATAGAAATGAATGAAAATGAAAACACAACAATCCAAAATCTGTGGGACACTGTAAAAGCAGTGCTAAGGGGAAAGCTCATGGAAATACAGGTATACCTCAAGAAACAAGAAAAAAGTCAAATAAATAACCTAACTCTATACCTAAAGCAACTAGAAAAGGAAGAAATGGAGAACCTCAGGATTAGTAGAAGGAAAGAAATCTTAAAAATTAGGGCAGAAATAATTGCAAAAGAAACAAAAGAGACCATAGCAAAAATCAAAAAGGCAAAAGCTGGTTCTTTGAAAGGATAAATAAAATTGACAAGCCATTAGCCAGACTCATCAAGAAACAAAGGGAGAAAAATCAAATCAATAAAATTAGAAATGAAAATGGAGAGATCACAACAGACAACACAGAAATACAAAGGATCATAAGAGACTACTATCAGCGATTATATGCCAATAAAATGGACAATGTGGAAGAAATGGACAAATTCTTAGAAAAGTAAACTTTCCAAAACTGAACCAGGAAGAAATAGGAAATCTTAACAGACCCATCACAAGCATGGAAATTGAAACTGTCATTAGATCTGTTTCTGCTTCATTTTCATTGGGCTTTGTGATTCTTCAGTTATTATTAATATTAAGCTTGTTAATAAATAGTTATTCCTCTCAGTAGAACCAGCTTCAGGTGAAAAGTCATCAAATATTTCTTTGCAGAACTTCAAAAATCATTCTTATTAATGTAATACCTCCATAATTTCAGGATAACTATTTTATCTGATTTTTTTCTTAATTAACAGAAATTACTCCAACTATCTCTGAGATGCTGGCAAGTAGAACATCAAACAAGAAAAGCTGTTTGGGCTTTTGCTAAATATAACTTTGTACTTATAAAAATAAATAATTTCTTCTTAGGATTTACACTTTAATATTTATTTTTAAAACTTTATAATTTATATGCTTCCTAAAACATATAACATTAATGTGTGCAAAAAATATAAACTGAACTGTGACTATGTAAGGATTATGTTTGGAATATGAAGTTGAAAGGTTTAATTATTTAACTCAATTAGCATACAAGAAATTATCAGAAAAATGATATAACAATAAAGATATTACATATATATGATACTACAGTGTTTGTAAGTATTTGCTAATTATTTCACTTAACATGGAAACACACTAAGTGTTCATAATATCCTAAATTTCATCTATATTTTTTCACTTAATCTTCAAACAACCCGATTATTGTGCCAATTTTACAGATGAGAAACAGGGGTGTTTTCTTATAATACTCAAAGTTATAGAGATGGATTAAAATATGATAAAAGAACTGTCTCTTTCCAAGTCCTTGTTTTTAACCACCATTTAAAAATCGGGCTAAAGGAAAATATGCAAAAAAATATCTGAGACATACCCTAAGATAGTAGAAACTGGAAACCAGAGGAGTTCAAAATGGGATAGGTAATTTCATGTTTGAGTATAGAATGAAAAATTTTAATTGGGTCCTTCAGAAATATATTTTGGTGGGAGGTGAATGCATCTGAGAGTATGCATTTGTGTGTTTGTATGTCTATTGGTTATTAGTGTAGAGGGCAAAAGGAGCTTCTAGAGAGAGGGCAGGGCAAAGTACAAGTGCAAATTAGTCCAACTACACAAACATCATGAACAAAATTCCCTCAAAATAGACAAAATTTGCATGATAAGCAACATAAAGTTGAGTTTATATAATGAAGACTCTATACATATATTAAAAATAAGGTAGATATATAAAGTTGGAATCAAACTATGGAAAGTTTTCTGTGCCAGAATAAGCAATTTGCTCTAAATTTTAGTTGGAGAACAATAGCATCAAAGCAGTACAATATTATGATGAATCTGACAGTGATGTGTAAGATGATTTAGGATATATGAGCCTGGTGACAGAAAAAGAACCTATCCTCATAACCTGGGAAGGGGAAAATTAACTCTTCTTACACATCACAGTAGTTTAAAGGCATTTTTTTTTAAATTTTGTGTGTTGCTGTGTCAAGTCACCTAGCTCCTTTGTAGCTCATGTTTCTTATGTTGCATCAGAATTCCCTTTGATATTCTAGCAAAGTTATGGATTCTTTGCTCCAGAAAACTGAAGCTAAGCATACATATATTTTGTAAGCAATCTTTAGGGTTT
Organism: Ovis aries; assembly: GCF_016772045.2. NCBI lineage: Eukaryota > Metazoa > Chordata > Mammalia > Artiodactyla > Bovidae > Ovis > Ovis aries. Next base: position 37,957,118 of record NC_056057.1, on the reverse strand, counting down.
ACTGACCTTATGTAGTCATGCTAAGAGCTTCTAAATCAGCTATTCATCAAAGACCTTTCTGTTTCTAACTTGGTGTGATTCTTTCATCCTATCCCTCGGAACATGGACATCTGCTTCTGTTGTTTTTTGGCCCTGTCCTTGAACATAATACAGGGATTATCCAGACTTTTAAAAACTCATTTTCTTTTTCACTTTCTATATACTGTTACTTGGTATTCATTTATTTTTATAAATTCAGCTATTGAACTTCAGCCCCAATCCCTCTGCTATTCTAATCATTCAAACTTGGTTTCCTGGCCTGTATGAAATCTCCTATTTTCCATGGTTATTTCAAAATTGAGAGCTATTAAGAGTCCTTGGCTCTTCAAAAGAATATAAGAGCAATTATGAATAATAAACTTCATAGAAATTAGCCTGTCAGAAAGAGTTATTTAACAATATACATTGTGGGAAGATACAAAAGAAATGTAACACTGGTATCTGTCACTGAGTGCTGGGAAATTTTAAAAGTAATGCTATGTGAATAAAGCAAGTATAATTTTCTGCCCTGATTGTACTAGTTCTGCCTTTGATTTCACTATGATTTCCTAGCCATATATGTTAGAATTTTATTTTTCTCTACAATTAAATAAACAAAACATTGTTGCAAGTAAATGACTATTATGGAAAAACGAAGCTCAGTAAAAGATAAGTTTAAGAAAAAGCTTCATATCTGTAAGGATTTTTAGAAATGAGTATACTAATACTTTTTAATATTAATTTTTGGAGTAGTTTTAGATGTATAATGTCTACAAGATTCAGTTCTGAATCCAAAATTCAGTCATTTGATGATAAAATATTTAGAGTCAGTAACTGTAATTATTGAATAATTTCCAATACTTTTTCAAATATACATCTTGGAAATTAAAGTTTTTCTTAGCAAGTAAAGCCATAGAGCCAGTTATATGATAATTGTTTGAAAAAAGTATCCTATTTATCAAATTAAATAATAAAAATATTCATTATATAAATATAAATATAGTTCCATTTAATATTCATCATATGTGATCAATCTCTAGTTACATCTATACAGACTTTTTATTGACTTTAATTTCTGTTCCTGAGGAATTCTTAGGATCCAAACAGAGAGAAGGATAGTATCAGGGTAAATAACATCTACTAAGTTCATCTCTAGACTGAATATAAGTAGAAATGTTTTAAAATCATTGATTTCTATTTCTACAGTCTGTTCAAGCAATGCTTTAGTAAAGTGGAAATTTTACTTCTAAAATCAGTCTCCAGAGATTATACGGTCTTTCTACAACCCACATTTTATTCTGCAATTTGACTTTGAAGGTGTATGTGGTAAAAATCTAGATTCTCTAATACATTGTGCTAAATGTTGATTGTAAGCTCAAAAATGAGTTTTTTAAATCTCTTTTGATGTATCAACATTTTTCTATGAAATAGAAATACCACACATAATTGCCTCAAGGAGTCAATGAGATATGTGTATTTTAAACAGGGAAGCATTCATAAACCATATAGAAATTTAGTTCATTATAATTTTAATTATTCTAAATTCACTATTAGTGGTACATCTTTACTATAACAGCATATTGATAACTCACTATCTGTGATAATGTAATAGCTAAAATGTATTAAGCAAATATTAGCCAAGTGTACTCTCCCAAATGCTTTGTAGGTATTTACTTTTTTAACATTAGAGTATCCCTTGAAGTACACAGTGTTATTCTGTAAATGAAATAACAAAGAGAAATAAAAGACTTGTCTTAGGTCACAGAGTATACAAAAGAGGCAGCTAAACAATTTCTGGAACCAGTAATAACTGGAGGGATTATAAAAATCTTCTTTTGTATTTGATTTGCACACCATGTTACTTTATGAATACATATCATATATAAAGTACTGTTATAATAATATCCCTTAATTCAACTCTGTATTCCTTGTAATTCAAGCATATGTTAGGTCCTGAATTAATCTTAAATGAATTGACCATGACATATAACACTGTATTTAATATAGACCCACATTATACTCTAAAACAGTAAAGACAAGTAGAGAAAACTAACATAATTCTAACTTTGCAGAAAAATATATGAAATTACTTTGTTTCCAAGTTTGTGGAAAATTCAGTTCAGTTCAGCTGCTCAGTTGTGTCCGACTCTTTGCGACCCCATGAACTGCAGCATGCCAAGCCTCCCTGTCCATCACCAACTCCCTGAGTTCACCCAAACTTATGTCCATTGAGTCAGTGACGCCATCCAACCATCTCATCCTCTGTCCTCCCTTTCTCCTCCTGCCCTCAATCCCTCCCAGCATAAGGGTCTATTCCAATGAGTCAACTCTTAGCATGAGGTGGCCAAAGTATTAGAGTTTCAGTTTCAGCATCAATCCTTCCAATGAACACCCAGGACTGATCTCCTTTAGGATGGACTGGCTGGATCTCCTTGCAGTCCAAGGGACTCTCAAGGGTCTCCTCCAACACCACAGTTCAAAAGCATCAATTCTTCAGCACTCAGCTTTCTTCACAGTCCAACTCTCACATCCATACATGACCACAGGAAAAACCATAGCCTTGACTAGATGGACCTTTGCTGGCAAAGAAATGTCTCTGCTTTTTAATATGCTATCTAGGTTGGTCATAACTTTCCTTCCAAGGAGTAAGGGTCTTTTAATTTCATGGATGCAGTCACCATCTGCAGTGATTTTGGAGCCCCCCAAAACAAAGTCTGACACTGTTTCCACTGTTTCCCCATCTATTCCCATGGAATGATGGGACCAGATGCCATGATCTTCGTTTTCTGAATGTTGAACTTTAAGCCAACTTTTTCACTCTCCTCTTTCACTTTCATCAAGAGGCTCTTTAGTTCCTCTTCACTTTCTGCCATAAGGGTGGTGTCATCTGCGTATCTGAGGTTATTAATATTTCTCCTGGCAATCTTGATTCCAGCTTGTGCTTCTTCCAGCCCAACGTTTCTCATGATGTACTCTGCATAGAAGTTAAATAAGCAGGGAGACAATATACAGCCTTGACGTACTCCTTTTCCTATTTGGAACCAGTCTGTTGTTCCATGTTCAGTTCTAACTTGCTTCCTGACCTGCATATAGGTTTCTCAAGAGGCAGGTCAGGTGGTCTGTATTCCCATCTCTTTCAGAATTTTCCACAGCTTATTGTGATCCACACAGTCAAAGGCTTTGGCATAGTCAATAAAGCAGAAGTAGATGTTTTTCTGGAACTCTCTTGGTTTTTCAATGATCCAGTAGATGTTGGCAATTTGATCTCTGGTTCATCTGCCTTTTCTAAAACCTTAGCACTACTTTATTCAGTGTCTGCCCAGTAACAACATATGCCTCTTACAGCTGGATTAAATAGGATTTGCCCTTTAAATTTAAGGGATATGAATTTGTCTGGGTTCCTCATACAAGCATCGATGACATAATTCATCTGCCTTTTGTCATCTTTAAAAGTAATGGTATAAACCAAAGAAAACAGAAAGCATATGCATTCATTCTTCATGCAGATTATGTTTTTAATAGGAGCTTAATTTGAGTTTAGGCAGATATCTCATACCTGTCATGGTATAATTATTCAGCTATGAATGCCTATTAACTCCCAAGGTATATAACAATGAAGGGGTAAATTTTATCTCGGCTAGAATGAGAAATTCCAGAACATGAACAATTTACTCTAAAATGCTTTGCCCCAGTGAGACCCGGTAAAGTGAGCTCAGTCAAGGACCAAATCAATAGTTCACAAAACTATGAAATAATGCAACAATTCACTTGATCTTGCCATGTGCATTTTAAATTCTATGTCCAAAATACAGCTATTTTGCATTTGCTATCTTATAATTTCACAAACCATCAGTGTTTTTATCCTAAATTGTCAAAGTACAGCTATTATTTTTCACCACTCTTTTTTGTAAATGTGTTTGTCACATCCATGATTAGACACCAGAGGGGAATTTTATCAACTTAAATGTAAATATGTCAATAGAAAGCAGCATATGTACTGTAAGAAGTATTGGAATCTATTCATATGATTTCTTTACATTTCAAGAGTTTTTCATAGATACCATCTGGGAAGTACTAATGCCAAAAGAAATAACATTTTATTTATACTAAGTTTGGTTTTAGCAAAGCCTTACCATTCAAGTGTTGTTATAATCATATGACATAAATAAATGATTTCCTTTTAGCAAATTAACAAATTTACCAAAATAGTATATATTTTTGGCAAAAGTATTTTAGGAAGGAGATAAGCCTGGCAATTCTTGAGGAGATCATAAATTTTAGAGAATTGTTTGGCAATTAGAAAGCTCTTTTAAAATGTCCATATACATTAATTTGATTGTTTTACTTTTCAAAAAATACACAAGTGAGAAAAACATTAAAAACTTAAGCAAGAAGAGTTTCAACATGGTATTTAGAAGATTGAAAAACATATAAATGCCAATAAGAGGATAGTAAATATTAAAACAAATATTTATATTAAATTTGTTGTAATACCTAGAATTAATAAGTCTGTTAAGTAATTGTGGAAGCACTATATGGTAACACAATCACTATTCAAGATGCATGAAAGAAATGAAGGAAATGCATTAAGATACTATCTAATTTTGTTATTTAGATATTAATTTTTTCTATTTCTACTGTTTTTAATCTACCTTTAATATTATATACAATTATCATGCACCCCATGTATTAAAAACACACACTCCCCTCCAAAAACACCAGGCTCACTATATTATAAATAAATTTTTAAACTGACAATGCATGAACTGAATCTGGCCCAGACACACACTTTATTTAGATGATACGGTCTTCTGAAATCTTGAATTTGAAAGCCTTTTCATGGATTTAGCAGTTTTCATTGGACAATTCCATGTTTGCATTGCTCCACAGTCTTTTGTTTCCATTTTCATCTTTTTATGTCACCTGCAAGGTACTTTAGGTATTTATGTTTGCAACTCCTATAGAGCATTGTGACTTATTTACCAAAAACTACACTGCATCACCATGCGATTGTCTCCATCTTTCAGATTAACTAAAGGTTTAGCAATTAATCATGGCTATACATAAGAATTAGTGGGAACTTCAAAGTGATCTGAAATTCTGTCATGTATCATAATTCGCCAAAGCTCTTTACTAATTCTATTTAGATAAATAATTCGATACATGCACTGCTGTTTAACAGTGTCTCTTTTATTTTGATAAAAATAAGTATTTAAAATATTTATATCTCAATCAATTAGCCAGAATAAGTAAGACTTAATCTTTAAGGTTATGTGGTTAATCACTGCAAAACACAGGCAGAGCAATCCTAAGGAATACTCAGATATTGGCTAGCTTCTTTTGATTTCAAATTAATAACTATGAAGGCATTCTGTGTCACATGTTAAGCTGAATTCTGCGTCATTATTGCTAATCTAGTACAGTGTACACTTGTAGTATTTATAAATGTATCTCTCTCACTGGCAGAATTCACTATCTATAAAACAAGACTTTTTGATATCAAATAAATAACTGCAATTACATATTTATTTGATTAACTAAAATGTTTGATGTTGAAAATTATACCAAAATTACCATTTGCATGGATGAGACATTTATATCATTCTAAATGGCACTTTCAGTTACAGAGAACATAATAAATCTTCATTATAAATTAAATTAAGAGCAGTTGAAAGCTCAAATAGTATCTTGCTCAGCTTGTTGATGTCCATGTATTACTCTTAAAAATATATATTTTAGTCCCTGTCATTACGAGTTGCAAAATGTTTGATGTGGAGAGACTATTAACTCATAAAGACTGAAGGTAGTATAAAAATTGAATACTGAAAGTTCTAACATATATTCCTACATAGTTTGTAGTATGCAAATTCAAAATGAATTAATAAGTTAAAGAAAGCACATAATATATTACACCATGTATATTCTATGCTAAGTTGCTTCAGTTGTGTCCGACTCTTTGCGACCCTAAAGACTCCTCTGTCCATGGGATTGTCCAAATAAGAATAGAGTGGATTGACATGCCCTCCTTCACGGGATCTTTCAGACCCAGGGATCGAACTCAGGTCTCTTATGTCTCCTGTATTGGCAGGTGGGTTCTTTACCACTAGTGCCACCAGAATGAAGCAATGAGAGCAATGAACTGATATGGGAACAACAGGAAAGAAAAATTTAGTGAAATTGTATTTTCTAGGTGTCAAATTGTTTTAAACTGCCAATATTTTCCAAATCTATATTTGATCAGTGTTGACAGGTAATATACAACATTATAATTAGAAAGCCCCTAAACATATACCTATCGGATAAGGCAATGGCACCCCACTCCAGTACTCTTGTCTGGAAAATCCCATGGATGGAGGAGCCTGGTAGGCTGTAGTCTATGGGGTTGCTAAGAGTTGGACATGACTGAGCGACTTTACTTTCACTTTTCACTTTCATGCATTGGAGAAAGAAATGGCAACCCCACTCCAGTGTTCTTGCCTGGAGAATCCCAGGGACAGGGGAGCCTGGTGGGCTTCCATCTATGGGGTCGCACAGAGTTGGACACGACTGAAGTGACTTAGCAGCAAACATATACATATAACAATGTTCATACATATGTTTACATATACCTACGGAAAAATTGGAAATATGCAAATAGCATTAGAAGTTACCTATATGCATATATAGTTTTAAACATGAGTGCATATATGTACATATAAGTGTGTTTGTATACAATCTATAAATACATTTATAACAATATTACATATATTTTAAAATACATCCTAACCATGATATCAGGATTATATTATTTAAAGATATACATGCACACAAACTCTACTGTATATTTTAAAGGTCAAGAAAACAAAACACTTTTTTTATTTTTGATTATGAGATTGACTAAAGATTCTCTGTTTTAATTTTTGTCCTCTTCCTTATTTTTTTCTTTCTAACACTGAGAACAAGGTTGAGGATGGCTTTCCCCATAGTGGTAGAATAAAAACACTTAAAAAAGGATTCTGTCTTTTGGGGTAGCTTTTCAGTTTGCCTTGTAGTTTTGGCTTAATACTGTTTTCTTAAAATTGTTTTATCATCATTATCCACATTACTGTTGTATGCCAGTACACACACAGGCAAGAAGTATACACTCTTGAAAGACTAGAGTATATTATATATGTTTCACTCATTTTCAAATTGTGAATTATTGATTTGGGCTGCATTCTAGATACAAAGCTAAATAACAAGGATAAGCAACAGGAAGGGAAAAGCAGAAAGAACTCAAGTGGTAACACAAGAGTAGAAAACATAATGAAAAAGGCAGTTGGTACACAGCGGAGTAGTTAAGTCCTGCGAAATTTAGGTAATTCCTAATATTTTTGTCATCATTGAAGAAACCTGTATCATTAAATAAAGAAAAGACTATTTGAAAACAAAATATTTTAAGTCATCTTTTTTAATCGTGCATACAAATGGTGTTTCTTAATTTAAAAAGAAAAAGTTATACTATATTAAATCTTGAGAGAATTCAGTTCTGAGATACTTTTTAAGAGACGATCAACAGAAATTTAGCAGCATCAAGAATATAAAAAATTCTCTGGGCAAAGACCTGAGCTCAAAGTTTAACAAGAAATTCAAGCTATCCAAAATCTGCACGTGGACAGAAAAACTAAATTTTGGCTGTATTAAAACATCACTGGAAATATGCTCTTAGAGTACTCATCTATACCTAAAAAAGTACACAGTCATATCATGTCTGAATTTTATAAGTTCAGTTAAATAATATATAATGCCTATTACTGTGGCATTCATTACTGTGTGATTACAGTTATAATACAAAAGAGAGGTTTCATCCTCAATATTTGAAGCTAGAATTTAATCAGTAGAATGTGATTTCACAGAAACATACAAAAACATTTTTAAAATAATGTCAAAATGCAAATAAGTTCCAAATTTGACTGGAATCTAATCAACTCAAAATATTTTGGTAAATAAACCAATTATTAATAATATTTTTTATCTTTAAATTTATATTAAAGGACATTAGATTATGATGACCTTATAAGAGATGGTTCTTCATCTATATTTACTATATGTATGTTTTTACTGATATTTACTAATATACTCAATTAAATACACATTAATTAAATGAAAAATAATTGAAACAACATTTATTTAAAAACACATACTTCTTTAATATTGTATGTCATAACTCTGAAGGTGAAGGTGAAGTCGCTCAGTTGTGTCCGACTCTTTGTGACCCTGTGGACTGTAACCTACTCAAAATGATGATCAATTGATAAAACCATGGATAACCATGGCTTCTAAATAGTTTAGATTTATTAATATTACTATTTATGACTGAGTAGTCAATATCTCAGTTTTAGAATCTCTTCCACTAAATAATTCTACCTCTTTCCACAGCTATCTTTGTGGGTTACTGTTACATTTATTTTAAATTAATAGTTAACTCCATAAAAGACATCACTCTGTATACAATATAAGCTACATTTCAAGTGTCATTACTAATTGTCTTATGTTTATTTTTGCTGCCTTGTTTCAAATTCTTATTTCTGCTTGCTTGAACATCAGTGATCATACAAGTTGTGGGTATATAGTAGTCTAAGAGCTACCAACAAACCAACCAACCATTTCAATGAAATTCTAGCTGATTGATTATACATTTAATAGTTTGATTTTAGAGTTAACTTAATTTTATAGAATCATTCATAGTTTTGCTACAGTTCTTATATCTTTCAAGTCCATAAGGGTTATTTATTTATTTTCATAATAATATTTCAAAAAACTAATCATAAAGGCCAGGAAAATGATGACCTGGTTACTGTTTCAGAATAGTTTTTGAAATTACTGTACATTTCTGAATAAATGATCAAGTAGCTACATGATAAGTGATATTCATACTCTGAAAATAATTATAAAATTTGGTTAGATAATAATATAACACAGTAGGAAGATTCTTTCCAACTAATGAATTGTAATTCTGTACCTGTTTCTTTATAAACTGTCACTCAGAAAATCTGAACCATAAAGGAGTTCTCTGCATAGCTGGATTAGGACAGTGAGTTGAGAATAAATGTCTAAAAACTCAAATGAAATTACTTATGGCATGATCTGGTTATCCCAAGTTTCTACACATCATAAAATAATCCTCTAAACCCATTTTGCTTAGAATGCCTCATAGCTAATTTAGAGTATCAAGGATACAGGGTCAAAATTCATTTATTATCTTAAATACTTAGCAGTACAAATGCTGCTGCTTTATGTGGTACTATAAAAAGTCCTCCCAGTTCAGTTCAGTTCAGTCGCTCAGTTGTGTCCGATTCTCTGCGACCCCATGAATCGCAGCACACCAGGCCTCCCTGTCCATCACCAACTCCCGGAGATCACCCAAACCCATGTCCATCAAGTTGGTGATACCATCTAGCTATCTCATCCTATGTCGTCCCCTTCTCCTCCTGTCCCCAATCCCTCCCAGCATCAGAGTCTTTTCCAATGAGTCAGCTCTTCCCCAAAGAGGCAAAATACTTTTTCTAGAGAGTTGTTTTATTCTGTAGTTTTTAAACATTTCTGGAATACCAACATAATCTCCTATAACTAATACTCCCAGATATGACCTATATTAGAAATATAGCTCCTACTTATTCGAAGACACTCAAATTTTGCTAATGCCAAGGTAGTATACGTAAGGAAAATAAAGCAGCTTCCCAGGTTGTTAATAAAAAAGTCACAACACTCATTTGCCTCACATATCCCAAATTTTAAGTCAAAATTTCTGAATGTGAGCAAAATAAAGGAGGAACCTGTCCTCAACAGTAGTGAATTAGCTTTGACTTTATAGATTTAGACTGTTCTTAATTCTTAAAATCTACTTGTGAGCCAATTATTCCCTGATGTCATTCATTGCCAAAGATAATGCCATAAGGAAAAATTAAGTTACAGTATTTTAAAAATCTAAAAACACCTATATAATGTGATGCCTAACCATGTGGGTCTCTCAAGGGATGTTAAGAATAAAGGATACAAATATGTCATTATTAGTGAGGAAGGATGTTACATTTGTAATGATTTTTTGGGGGGTGGGTAACTGCACAAATGAACTGTTTTGAAGCTTAGGAGAAGCAAAGGGTGGTGTCTAGGAAATGAGAACATAAATATAGGAAGATATCATATTACACAGAGCTTTGGAATTGATTGTAAAATCTTAAGACACTGTTCTGGAGGAAAAAAGGAACTGGTGGGCTGAGATGAGGACTGTGAGTGAACACATATGGAAATGGAAAACTGCTCCAAGTTCAGGAAAGGATAAAATATAATAGGAACTAAGTTGAGGAATACCCTTAATCATGTGCTCACAACTGGAAAATTTGAAATGTGATAGCTTTTGCAGATAAAAACCTAGTAACATTTACTGGAGAAAAAGCAGTTAGAAAACAATATAAATTTGTTGAGTTTATACCATAAAAAGCAAGAGTGAAAACTGCATTCAGCTACATCGTCCATGAAATTCTCCACCAGAATACTGGAGTAGGTAGTCTATCCCTCCTCCAGTGGATCTTCCCAACCCAGGAATTGAACCGGGGTCTACTGCATTGACCATTATATCTACTACTGCAGGCGGGAATCCCTCAGAAGAAATGGAGTAGCCATCACGGTCAACAAAAGAGTCTGAAAAGCAGTACTTGGATGCAGCCTCAAAAATGACAGGATGATCTCTGTTCGTTTCCAAGGCAAACCATTCAATATCACAGTAATCCAAGTCTATGCCCCAACCAGTAACACTGAAGAAGCTGAAGTTGAACAGTTCTATGAAGACCTACAAGACCTTTTAGAACTAACACCCAAAAAAGATGTCCTTTTCATTATAGGGGACTGGAATGCAAAAGTAGGAAGTTAAGAAATACCTGGAGTAACAGGCAAATTTGGCCTTGGAATGAAGAATGAAGCAGGGCAAAGACTAATAGAGTTTGGCCAAGAAAATGCACTGGTCAGAGCAAACACGCTTTTCTAACAACACAAGAGAAGACTCTACATATGGACATCACCAGATGGTCAACACCGAAATCAGACTGATTATATTCTTTGCAGCCAAAGATGGAGAAGCTCTATACAGTCAACAAAAACAAGACCAGGAGCTGACTGTGGCTCAGATAATGAACTCCTTATTACCAAAATCAGACTTAAATTGAAGAAAGTAGGGAAAACCACTAGACCATTCAGGTATGACCTAAATCAAATCCTTTATGATTGTACAGTGGAAGTGAGAAATAGATTTAAGGGTCTAGATCTGAAAGACAGAGTGCCTGATGAACTATGGAATGAGGTTCGTGACATTGTACAGGAGACAGGGATCAAGAACATCCCCATGGAAAAAAAATGCAAAAAAGCAAAATGGCTGTCTGGGGAGGCCTTACAAATAGCTGTGAAAAGAAGAGAGGTGAAAAACAAAGGAGAAAAGGAAAGATATAGCATCTGAATGCAGAGTTCCAAAGAACAGCAAGAAGAGATAAGAAAACCTTCTTCAGCTATCAATGCAAAGAAATAGAGGAAAAGAACAGAATGGGAAAGACTAGAGATCTCTTCAAGAAAATTAGAGATACCAAGGGAACATTTCATGCAAAGATGGGCTCGATAAAGGACAGAAATGGTCTGGACCTAACAGAAGCAGAAGATATTAACAAGAGGTGGCAAGAACTGTACAAATAGATCTTCACAACCCAGATAATCATGATGGTGTGATCACTCGTCTAGAGCCAGACATCCTGGAATGTGAAGTCAAGTGGGCCTTAGAAAGCATCACCACGAACAAAGCTAGTGGAGGTGATGGAATTCCAGTTGAGCTGCTTCAAATCCTGACAGATGATGCTGTGAAAGAGCTGCACTCAATATGCCAGCACATTTGGAAAACTCAGCAGTGGCCACAGGACTAGAAAAGATCAGTTTTCATTGCAATCCCAAAGAAAGGCAATGCCAAAGAATGCTCAGACTACCACACAATTGCACTCATCTCACATGCTAGTAAAGTAATGCTCAAAATTCTCCAAGCCAGGCTTCAGCAATACGTGAACCATGAACTTCCTGATGTTCAAGCTGGTTTTAGAAAAGGCAGAGGAACCAGAGATCAAATTGCCAACATCTGCTGGATCATCGAAAAAGCCAGGGAGTTCCAGAAAAATGTTTATTTCTGCTATACTGACTATGCCAAAGCTTTTGACTGTGTGGATCACAATAAACTGTGGAAAATTCTGAAAGAGATGGGAATACCAGACCACCTAACCTGCCTCTTGAGAAATCTGTATGCAGGTCAGGAAGCAACAGTTAGAACTGGACCTGGAACAACAGACTGGTTTCAAATAGGAAAAGGAGTATGTCAAGGCTATATATTGTCACCCTGCTTATTTAACTTTTATGCAGAGTACATCATGAGAAACACTGGACTGGAAGAAACACCAGCTGGAATCAAGACTGCCGAGAGAAATATCAATAACCTCAGATATGCAGATGAAACAACCTTTATGGTAGAAAGTGAAGAAGAACTAAAAAGCCTCTTGATGAAAGTGAAAGAGGAGAGTGAAAAAGTTGACTTAAAGCTCAACATTCAGAAAACGAAGATCATGGCATCTGGTCACATCACTTCATGGGAAATAGATGGGGAAACAGTGGAAACAGTGTCAGACTTAATTTATTGGGGCTCCAAAATCACTGCAGATGGTGACTGCAGCCATGAAATTAAAAGATGCTTGCTTCTTGGAAGAAAAGTTATGACCAACCTAGATAGCATATTCAAAAGCAGAGACATTACTTTGCCGACTAAGGTCCATCTAGTCAAGGCTATGGTCTTTCCAGTGGTCATGTATGGATGTGAGAGTTGGACTGTGAAGAAAGCTGAGCACCGTCTTCGGTGCTTTTGAACTGATGCTTTTGAACTGTGGTGTTGGAGAAGATTCTTACGAGTCCCTTGGACTGCAAGGAGATCCACCCAGTCCATTCTGAAGGAGATCAGCCCTGGGATTTCTTTGGAAGGAATGATGCTAAAGCTGAAACTCCAGTACTTTGGCCACCTCATGCGAAGAGTTGACTCATTGGAAAAGACTGTGATGCTGGGAGGGATTGGGGGCAGGAGGAGAAGGGGATGATAGAGGATGAGATGGCCTGATGGCATCACTGACTCGATGGACGTGAGTCTGTGTGAATTCCGGGAGTTGGTGATGGACAGGGAGGCCTGGCATGCTGCGATTCATGGGGTCGCAAAGAGTCGGACACGACTGAGCGACTGAACTGAACTGAACTGAACTGCATTGCAAGTGGATTCTTTACCAGCTGAGCCAACAGGGAAGGCCTGAGTTTATACCACAAAATTAATTTTATCTGAAGTGTCTCCTTAAATGGGCTTCCCCGGTGGCTCAGTGATAAAGAATTTGCCTGTCAAGAAGGTGACAGATTCATTCCCTGGGTTGTGAAGATCCCCTGGAGAAGGGAATGGCAACCCACTCCAGTATTCTTGCCTGTAGAATCCCGTGGACTGAGCAGTCTAGTGGCTACATTCCTCTGGGGTTACAAAAGAGGAAGACAGTACTTAGCAACTACAACAACAATCCCCTTATATTACTCTAATTTTTATATCTTTTTTAACCATTTAAAAGTAAATGAAGCCATCAGCCTTCTCTTTTCTGCATTCCTCTTGCACTTTTATTGCTAAAAATAACCCAGGCAAAATGGGAAAAAAATGCATATGAATTGACAATCATGAAGACATGGCTGCTTGAGTCAGAAGCTTTGACAAATATAGAGGAGGGGAAGTACAATGCGTTAACTCACTTCAGTCATGTCCGACTCTTTGTGACCTCAAGGACAATAACTTGACCGGCTCCTCTGTCCATAGCCCATGAGGCTCCTTTGTCCATAGGATTCTACAGGCAAGAATACTGCAGTGGGTTGCCATTTCCTCCTCCAGGGGATCTTCCTGACCCAGGAATCACTGAACCTTCAATGTATAATCAAGCCAGACTGCTCACCTTCCACTAATTTTTGGTTTTATTTTTCTCATCTTGTCATTGTTTGGTACTTTATAATTGCTTTAGTGTCCAAACATAGGCTGCCACACAGAATCAGGAGAGATGCCAATACAGTATTTTTTTCCTGTTTTCCTACCCCTATAGCAGTATAAATGGTAGGGACTTTGTGTGATCACTTTGTAGAACCACAAGACATAAAGCCTGCTGCTACTGATATGGCTACTACAATCACAATTACCACTGTCCACTTTGCCCACCCTCTCTCTGAGCCAGCATTAAATTACAGAAGCACAAGTTGAGAACACAGATATTAGTCTTATGTTGGCCACTTTCACAGTCTCTGGAATCAGAGCACCAGAGTTTGAACTCAGGTTCTGGTGCTTTGTAGTTGTGTGACTCTGACTTTCATCTCAGGCTTTTTTCTCCTTGTGACCAAAACATATAAACTCTGCAATTGGTCCTGTTATTGCTATTTTCAGTTCAGTTCAGTTCAGTCACGCAGTCATGTCCAACTCTTTGCAACCCCATGGACTGCAGCATGCCAGGTTTCCCTGTCCATCACCAACTCCCAGAGCCTACTCAAACTCATGTCCATCACGTTGATGATGCCATCCAACCATCTTATCCTCTGTTATCCCCTTCTCCTCCTGCCTTTAATCTTTCCCAGCATCAGGGTCTTTTCCAATGAGTCAGTTCTTTGCATCAGGTGCCCAAAGTGTTTCAGTTTCAGTTTCAGCATCAGTCCTTCCAATGAAGATTCAGAACTGATTTCCTTTAGGATGGACTAATTGGATCTCCTTGCTGTCCAAGGGACTGTCAAGAGTTTTCTCCAACACCACAGTTCAAAAGCATCAGTTCTTCAGTGCTCAGCTTTCTTTATAGTCCAACTCTGGAAAAACAATAGCTTTCACTAGACAGACTTGTGTTGCCAAGGTAATGTCTCTGCTTTATATATGCTGTCCAGGTTGGTCATAACTTTTCTTCCAAGGAGCAAGCATCTTTTAATTTCATGGCTGCCATCACCATCTGCAGTGATTTTGGAGCTCAAAAAATAAAGTCTCTCACCATTTCCATTGTTTCCCCATCTATTTGCCATAAAGTGATGGGACCAGATGCCATTATCTTTGTTTTCTGAATGTTGAATTTTTAAGTCAACTTTTTCACTCTCCTCTTTTATTTTCATCAAGAGGCTCTTTAGTTCTTCACTTTCTGCCATAAGGGTGGTGTCATCTGCATATCTGAGGTTATTGACATTTCTCCCAGCAATCTTGATTGCAGCTTGTGCTTCCTCCAGCCCAGCGTTTCGCATGATGTACTCTTCTGCTGCTGCTAAGTCGCTTCAGTCGTGTTTGACTCTTAGTGACCCCATGGACTGCAGCCCACCACGCTCCTCCATCCATGGGATTTCCAGGCAAGAGTACTGGAGTGCGGTGCCATTGCCTTCTCCCGCTGTACTCTGCATATAAGTTAAATAAGCAGGGTGACAAGATACAGCCTTGATGCACTCCTTTCCTGATTTGGAACTAGTCTGTTGTTCCATGTCCAGTTCTAACTGTTGCTTCATGACCTGTATACAGATTTCTCAGGAGGCAGGTCAGGTAGTCTGGTATTCTCATCTCTTTCAGAATTTTTCACAGTTTGTTGTGATCCACACAGTCAAAGGCTTTTGAGTAGTCAATAAAGCAAAAGTAGATGTTTTTCGGGAACTCTCTTGCTTTTTCGATGATCCTGCGGATGCTGGCAATTTTATCTCTGGTTTCTCTGCCTTTTCTAAATCCAGCCTGAACATCTGCAAGTCCCCGGTTCATGTACTGTCAAATTATATTTAAAATATATTCCCCACAAATGTGCTAGGAGGTAGATATTATTTTATTCATTTGACAGTTAAGGAGATTGTCTATGCTCCAGGGGGTACAACTAATAATTAACAGAGCTGGAATTCACAATAATTCTTGTGCATAGCCAAGGTATTATAGTAGAAGAGAGTAGGCTTCAGGTTTTACTACATAAAACATGTGATATAAAAATTCATACTCAAAATGTTGTGGTTTGTTTACTAATACACGTTTCTGGGAACAAGGAACTATTATTTCTAATCTTGTTTTACGACAAGTTGTCTTAACTTCTTTCTTCACATGCTCAAAATGATAACAAGAGGCCTGTGTAACACATGACAGACCTGAGAACCAAGATAAGTTGTGGGTTTTGTTTTTTTTCCCAAAGATTAACTGGGAAATATATTTTAGACACATAAAGATAAATGTGGCTACCTGCACAAATTTGTTTTTCTTATTGACTGACACTCCTTAAATTTGATTCCTTTCAGATTATTCCAAATCTCACATATAAATTGTTTTATTCCTTTTTCTTGTCCTCAATGATCCCTTCCGCATTAACATTTTATTCTGAATTCCATTCCTACCCTTCTACTTACAGGGCCATAAACACCAATGATTTTCTTGTTCCAACTCCACTGGAGTTTTCCCAAGGCGTTTTGTTGTTCGTATCCCTTGGCATTCTTATTGACTATGGAAATTCTGAGTGCCTGTTATTAAAACAAGGCAAGATTTTCTGTTTTAACTCTATTCTGTGCTTGTCCTGTGTACTCAGTCACTTCAGTCATCTTTGCAACCCCATGGAGTGTAGCCCACCAGGCTCTTCTGTCCATGGGATTCTCCAGGTAAGAATCTAGAAAGGTTGCCATGCCCTCCTCAAGGGGACCTTTCAGACCTGGGGATCGACCCCTATCTCCTGCATTGCAGGGAGATTTTTTTTTACCCACTGAGCCACCTAGGAAGCCCTTGTTTGTTCTACCCCTGTCTAATTCCTCTTTCTTCATCATTTCTTACCTAGCTCCACCAGAAGTATTTCTGCTCAGGTTTATTAGTCTTTGTGTGTGTGTGTGTGTGTGTGTGTGTGTTTTAAAATTTCATTTTCCCCTAATTATCACTCAGAACTTCACAGTCAGAACTCCCTTATCTACATTTCTACCCCCTTTTTTTTCCCCCTTCAGCTTAACATTTGCCTAAGTGATATACTGCTTGGGTATGTCATCCCAATCATAACGTCAGAGAGTTGAGACCAATCCTCTGAACACCGGGATTCTATAATCAAGTCAATTCTCTTGATGATGCTCCAAATCTTATCAACAAAATAAACCATCATTATGGTACATGTTCAGAGCTCAGAACATCCCTTTGGTTTATCAATTTCATTTATGATTTATTAACTATCAATTACTGATTTTTTTTTTTAACCAAAAAAGTTCTCTGAGTTTTTCTTCTGCCTTTACCAGTCAAGTGTGGCTCAGTCCTGTATGACCCTGTGCAACTCCATGGACTGTAGCCCTGCCAGATTTCTCTGTCCATGGAATTCTTCAAGCAAGAATACTGGAGTGGGTGTATGTGTGTGTGTTAGTCACTCAGTCATGTCCAGCTCTTTGCAACCCCATGGACAGTAGCCCACAAAGCTCCTCTTTCCATGGCATTCTCTAGGCCAGAATACTGGAGTGGGTTACCATTCTCTTCCCCAGGGGATGTTCCCAACTCAGGGATCAAACTCAGATCTCCCACATTACAAGTAGATTCTTTACTATCTGAACCATGAGGGAAATTTTGGTCATAACAAGACTAGATTTCTACTTGGCTTCCTAGATCTCTTTGATGCGCTACCTTGATTTACCCTGCTCGATACATTTATCCCATCTCCTAAACAGACCATTATTAGAATTCACTTTCAATTAACTTAACGTAGTTACTGTACTAAGAGGTTAGTAGTAATAAAGACCTTGGTTTAAAATGTGACTCTGGAATTCCCTAATCAATGAACCACCCTAATTCTCATTTTTCTCATTATAAAATGCAAAAAAAATTATATCTATTTAAAATGATGAAGTGATGAACCAAGATAACTACTTGGCATAGAGCTTAGATATGTAATCATTAATCTTTAATGGTCTCACCTCATGCCAGGGGTGGGATTGCAAACCTAGATAAGACAAAGACACTATCAGTATTCCGGCATTGACAGTGTTATAGAGAATACAGACATTCAACAAATAAGTGACTATATACATAAATAGGGGATACACATACATATATAGATATATACAAGGGCTTCTCTAGTGGCTCAGATGGTAAGGAATCCACCTGCAATGCAGGAGACCCGAGTTTGATCCCTGGGTTGGGAACATCCCTTGGAGAAAGGAATGGTTACTTACTCCAGTATTCTTGCCTGGAGAATTCACGGATAGAGGTGCCTGGCAGGCTATAATCCACAGGGCTGCAGAGAGTTTGACATAACTAAAAGGCTAACACACACACATACAATATATATACACTTTTAATGTATGTTTCTAAAGGACAATATCATATTCAAAATACAATGGTGACTTGACTTAGGTGGGAACTAGGAATGAAACAGTCAGCAAAGGCTTTCCTTAGAGAGGGGCATCTCAGTGGAAATATGAGATAAACAGAAGTCATACCTAAAAGTGTTTAGGAATATCTCAAAAATAGCAATTTATTATTAGTGTTTTATTGTTACTGCAGTTATTACTATCCTCTTGCCATGAATACTTCATTCTCACTGACATGCATTCTCTGAAAATCTATCGCACTGTATTACACTCCTTGATCAGCATCACATTTCCTCTATGCTTTTGCATTTTGTTTTACTCTTGTTCCTCTGGGCCTTGCAATTTCTCCCCGTTTTCTGAAATGGCCCTATTCTGTTTTGACATGCTTGGAACTAGCTTAAATACTCTTAGGCAAAACTGGATACTCCAAAATCAGGGATTCTCTGGCACTATATACATAACCATGTTACAACTGTCCACTGCTTTATGTTACAAAGGATTTCTATTTTTTTTTTTTAAATTTCTTTCTCAAATGCCCATGCAGTCTTATGGGCAGAAAACATGTTAAATATATGTTTCAACTATAAATCCATAAAGTTGGTATCATCATAAAAAGAGCGCCAAAAATTGTTTGTTGAAAATATGTTGTGACTTTGACAGTTTTACGTCATGTCTCTAAGTAAATTCTAAGTTAGTTACGGCAGGATTCCTGTCTTAGTTCACTTTTATTTACCAGTATCATAATATGGCACAAATGGTATTCTATGTGAGTTTTATGCTGACTAATTATGAAGATATTTTTCATATCTATTTAAAGAAAACAGAATATTTTATTAGTCTTTGACTATGAAATTTGATATACTTAGAAAAACGACATAAAATGCATTATCCTATTCATTTTTCTGAACTTCCTATCCAACAAGATGAAAACCACTAGGATATAAAATATTAGCTTGAGATGAAAAATAAATGAATTTATTCTCGTTTTAGTTAAGAAACATTTCATGCTCCTGTAACTTTTTTTTTTTTTTAAGGATTTGAAACAAAGGAAAGGTTGTTTTGAAAGTTATTTAAAGTTATTTGCTTAAGTTATTTGAGCTTAGACAAAGAGTATAAAAAGACACTGAAGTAATAATTCTCCTAAGACATGATGATGAGTCAATTTAGAGCTGTTAGGGGAAGAAAATGCCATTTGGTGAAAAATTATATGTAAACACTCATCTCAAGCACCACTTTGTAGCATGTTTTATGAGTAGTATAAAATACTTCCCCTTATATAGGAACAAAAATGTCAAGATCTCAGTTCAGCTATCAGTTTGGTTCTCCACTGGCAGAAGAATATAAGCTACACATCAAGATATCAGTATATCTACACATGTAGATATCAGTATGATATAAATTTTGACATTTTAAAAATAAATGAAATCCTTATTGATTGTAAGTTCTTCAACAAGAATATTTTTAACTTTATAGATAAAATCTATAAACACTGATCAACTATTAATATTTTGACATATATCAGACTGCAAATATTATTTCACAGATAAAATAGAGAAGGTTAAAATAATTGGTTCATTGCAATTGTAGTTTTGAATATAAACACTTAACAGTATGTAACCTTTAATCTGGGCTCCCAGGTGGTCCAGTGGTAACGAATCCACCTACCAAGTAGGAGACATGAGTTTGATCCCTGAGTTGGGAAGATCCCCTGGAGAAGTAAAATTGCCACCCACTACAGTATTCTTGCCTGGAAAATCCCATGAACAAAAGGGCCTGGTGGGTTACTGTCCATGGGATCGCAAAGAATCAAGACATAACTTAGTGACTAAACACCAACACAAACCTGTAATCACTTGACAGATATAATTCATATCTAAATTGCATAAAGTTATAATTTCAAATTACCTATAAATCACATGAAATATAGTCATTCCTTCAGAGTAGTTATTAACATTTCTTATGGCAAATTCATTAGACGGCTCATTTTACAAATGAATGCTTTTTTAAAAAAATAATTATGCCGCTTCTAAAGAGTATATATATATATATTTATATATATATATAACTATTATATACAAACAACTTATAGTTTAATTATACTGAGTATTACTTTAAATACTAGATTTATGAACTAGAAAGGAAACCTGTGTTATCAAACTAAGTTTAAAGATTATGAAACATACTGATGATGCAAAATTGCTATATAAATGAGAAATATTTAACAGATATATAAGACTAAATAAATAAGACATTTAAAACATTCATTCTTAGGACAATTTATCTGTACAACTCATTAGCTTTAAGAAGGCTTTAAAGTTAGATCTGTCCTATTATAAGAAATAAACTAGTAGAGGATTAGGTTTGTGAATATCTGTAAGATTTTTGAAGTTTGATCCCATACATTCTCTGAGTAACAAAACAATACAAATATTGTAAAAGAATGTTATTACTTTTTAGATTACAGTAAAGATGTCTGTACATACAATTCTTAAAGTCTGATTTGGAAAGAACTTTGTAAGAACAACCGTATAAGTAAAACCATGGAAGTTCAGGGAATAAGTAGACTATCTCATAGGAAAAAATCTACATATTTGTTTAATAAGAATTTAGGACAATCAGAGTACTAATGGCTGCTAAATCATGAGGTACCCTCCACTCCACTCCTGAAACATGTATTCTTTATTATTCGCTCTTTAAACAATTGACAGGGAACATGATGTTTGCAGATGGTTCGCCTAAATTTGTGCAGACATAGCCTACAGCATGGCAATAATGTGTTTTCTCTGCAAGGAGGAAAGGTATAACCCAAACGCAAAGAAAAGTAAACATACAGCATGGAGTTGAACAAATAAATGCAAAATGGAATTTAAGCTTACACCTCGAAGCCAAGAAAATAAGTCTAAGTGGGAATGAATGTATGATAGTAATTATTTTCCTATAAAAATAGGAAACTATTAAATATTCTTATTAAATATAAAAATAAGAATCTTTAAACTTAATACTTTTAAAATCATAATAATTATGCTACTAGTGGTTATTCATTTACTTAACAAATATTATCAACTGTCTAAAATGTGTCACACCATATGCTAAAGGAAACTGTGTAGAATGAAAAAAAGAGTATGCTTTCATATAATATACTTTATATTGCAAGACTAATCTAGATAAAAAAAAATCTCCAAACTGAAAGCACAACCTTATCATTTGAGTGCAGGTTCAGGGAAATGGGAAGAGAATTAGAGTAAGCTGTATTTAGTGTTACAATTCAGAATCTTTTCAACAGAACACCTTCCTAGGTAAAACACATTTAATCACAATACCCCTTTGAGGTAAAATGATAAAAATCAAGCCTCAATCTAGGTAACACTATTATTAATCCAAGAAGAAGAAGTGAAGTCATTCAGTCCTGTCCGACTCTGCGACCCCATGGACTATAGCCTATCAGGCTCCTCCATCCATGGGATTTTCCAGGCAAGAGTACTGAAGTGGGGTGCTATTGCCTTCTCCAGGGGATCTTCCCTACCCAGGGATCAAACCTGGGTCTCCTGCATTGTGGGGAGACACTTTATCCTCTGAGCCACCAGGGAAGCCAATTAATCCAAAGTGGTTTCTAAAAACTCAAAACAGGATTAGGGAAAACTTTTTTTTTTTTTTTTTAATTTGACTCCATGTTTTGGGCAATATCTTTATACTTTCCTTACAATGAATATCCAGAAACTTATTGATCTATTAATAACTCATGAGAAAAGAGTTTAATTAAGTCATTTTTGATTTGTCAAAAATAGGCAGGGATTTTTATTATAATGCTCATTTTTCTAACCTTCCAAACACTGTAGAATTCTGAGATGATTTCTCTAGAATTTAAATAAGTACATTATGAACACAATTAAATGCCATAATATCACAATGTCTCATTTTTCCCAATAGAGAGACATGCAGGCTGCATATTTCACAACTTTGTACAGTCTGCTAAATTCTAAAGTTGGAATTCTAGTCAACCCATGGTCTACTCTCTAAGAATATTAGTGAAATAATGTTTTACACATGCCAAATATATGCTGTTCACAAAGAGAGGAAAAAGCATTTAAGGAGAGTCAAGGGAATCCTGCTCCCTGTCAAACTGCCAACCTCTGAAATACCCGATTGTTAAGCAAGTTGCGTCCTCTCTTGCCAATGACATCCTAACAGGGGAAGATGAAAGGGAATTCCTTGACCAAAACAGAATTTGCCTTTATCCTCAGTGAGCTTTAATTAGAAACTCAAACAATGGAGTATAGTTTTCTGGTAATACTGCCTCCAGTATTTTTACCTTTTTAATGTTAGTATGGACATATTTCTGCCTTTACCCTCCCCTTGTCTCCTGGATCCTCTCTCTTTAAAGCTCCCACTTACCTACACCATCAGCAAAAGCTGCCGCTGAACATTACATTACTGATTATATTTATTGCTTCCTCTGTGTTAGTCTTCTGTTAGGAAAAATGCATATGTCAACATCAATGTTATGTTATGAGTTGACAGCCCTGACAGAATCTTGTCATACTGGATTTCATCTGCAAAGAATTTCTGTTCAACTTTAATAAAGGGCTACAAAGAAAAATTAATAGATACATTATTATTATTATTATAGCTTCTATTTTAAATGGATTTGAGGTATATTACTTCATCCCTTTCTTCTCTTAGCCCCTCTCCCTTCCTTCCTTTAGGTTTAATCGTATATATTCTTCAACTACTTTTCTGATTTGCTACATAAGGGCCCTGAGAGCAGAATAACTTTCAATTGCAGATCAACTGTTATAATGAAAATTTTACTGTTTTCTACTTAGGGTCATATGCATATGAGGGATAAAACAATTATACCAACAATAACATCAAAAAAAATCAGAAGTGCTAAAATTTCAGCATAGTTTTATGTTAATCAATATGGATTATTCCTGACATGAAAATGGTGATATAAGTCAAATTTATAAATGGATTATATTAAAATATGGAGTATCCACTAAAAGAGAATACTCAGTGTTATTCAAGGAATCTTTATTTCAAGTCCTCATTCTGATTTGCATGCTGTGGCTTTTTACACAGAAGAAACACAAGAATAATTAACCCTTGAGATATGAAGAAATAATATTTGACAGCTCAGAGTTTATAATGTGAATTCTTCTTGCAAATATATATCCTATTTCAGATACATTTCTCTAATCCCTATCATAAGACTTATCACAATATATGCATCTATTTATTTGTCTGCCTTTTCACCTATGTTGCTTTGAGAGTACATACAAGAGTAGTATTAATCTACAATACAAGAGGAGAGAAGGAAACTTGCTCTAAGGAAGTAATGATTGAATTGAGATCAGAGGGATGAGATGGATTGAGAGGGAGGTGGAAGGGGTTCAGGATGGGAAACACATGTACACCCACGGCTGATTCATGTCAATGTATGGCAAAAACCACTACAATATTGTAATTAGCCTCCAATTAAAATAAATAAAATTTAAAAATATCCAAAGGAAGATCCATCCAAGAAACAGGCTGAAAAGAAAAACGGAAGGCCTAAAAGAAGAGAGTTGGGGAATGTAAAGGAAACAGAAGAAGAAAAAGGAACTCCAGGGTGCTAGGACAAGGTAAGAGGAGTGTGGCCCAAAAAAGGATGCTAAGATAGGAAGGACTGAGATCAAAAAGTAGACTCTCCTAGTTGCTAAGGTTAAAAGGAAGCAAAGCAGTATCTTTAAACAGAAGTGACAGGCTACTTACTGTTTGCTCTCAGAGAAGACTGCTCTGGCTTCAGTGTGATAACCTGACTGGTCAGGCCAAGTGGTGCTGGTCAGCAGTAGGGACAGAGCAGGATCTGAGTTAGTATCATTCCATTAAATGGAACCAGAGGTTATAGATGACCTTTACACAGCTTATCTGGCATCCAGCAGGAGTCTACTTGGTCTATTACATGTAAGAATGATCTTAGAGGCAAATATCTTTCCTTTTGTATTTCCTAAATACTTTCTCACTAATCTAAAATCATGGCTTCTTGCCATTTTTGACCATAATTCACTTTTTCTGACCTCAAACATGGTTTGCCTCCTTGAACTTTTATACGTATAAATTTAACAGTTTTCTTTTTACTTTATTTTAAAGAAACTAGGGCAAATTCAAGGTTACTACTCTTATGTCATTATTTTTTCAGATTTCAGGCTCTGAAGTCATTCTTTTACCCACTCATATTTCAAGTATTCTTATGTATATATAATGGGTGTACCTAGGAGAGAACGTCATATACGTACATGTCATCCACCAGACATAAAGTTGGGAAGACCTATTGTTAATGGTCAGAATCCTAGAAAAGACTAAATCACATGGCAGCAGAATCTATACTTATAATAGATAAGATACAAATAATAAAAAAGAAAAGTCCCCATCACCACCCTTTGGGATATAAAAACTCACAAACCTGAAAGTTGCCCAAATTTATAAAGTACAGATAGAATATTTTTGCTTTGGATATTTCCAATAGCTGAATGATGGACAATGCCCAGGCAATATCTACCCCTATGTAGAACTGATCCATGTCAAAACAATCACTTTTCCCACAGCTTTCCTAAGATACATGGAAAGTAGATTAAAATCTATATTTACAAATATATATTCAGGCAATCTAAACTGAATTATGTTCCTTATATTACACCTTCACTATTTTGTCTAAGATGTTGCTATCACTATGAACATAAACACATACATGTATACAATATGCAAAAAGTTATATAGATATATACTGTATATATACATATATATATTTTCCTGTTGAAAACATTTATAGAGAACTCATTACAGGAATTATAAATATTTTAAATATAAATCAGACTGTAATAATTATAATATCCTTTTTCTAAATCAGACTTTCTTAGGACATGTTGAGGTTTATGACTATAAATAAATTTGTTCCTGCATTCTTTTTCTTTTCTCATGCTGTGTTAACACTCAACTGGGTCCCCACCCTGTTCATTAAACCCTTTTTCTAACAGATGTTGCTTTTTTCTCTTTTACTCTTTCATGTTATCCAGGAGAGATCAAAGAGTTTAGTCATTCTTGTCCATTGTATGCAGAGGTGTGTGGGTGAAATTCTGTATGATTCTGCTGTTCAGTGTTCAGGTTGCCTTCCTAAAGTTTCAGTTATTTTTGTTGATAATATCTGATATGTGCTGACTGCTAAAACTGATAGAAATCATCTTTAATCTAGCTAGTTTCATGAGAATAAAGGAAAATAGTGAAAAGTATTAAAACAATATTCAAATTTTATCTATTTTTAAGAGACGATTGGCTTATTTTGGAAAAGGAAATAGTACTTTGGTAAAAGAAATCACACAATTTTTCCCTGACAACATAGTTTATAATCAGACCATGAATGCATGGAGGAAGTACAAGAAAAGTACTTTTCAAAAGTAACTACTTATTATTACTTACTTATACATTTTATTTTTAAAAACTTATATAAACAACTCGATGCAAATGAAAAATTGTGCCTTTCATGTTCTTTTCCACATGTGATAGTGAGAATGAGGCCATGTAGTATAATGGAAAGAACTCTGAATTAGCTGTCAGGAGAGCTGAGTTTAAGTTCAACTTTTAACCACAAAGTAGCCAGGGGATTTGAAGATACTATTTAAGCAATCTGAGTTTAAATTTTCTATATTATGAAATGGAGGATAAGAATTAGAGGCGTTGCAGTAACTATAAGCTATAGCATTATAAACATGCATTTTTGTGCAAAAATTTATTGAAATTG